>NW_004797985.1:21796-25630 GCF_000002075.1 Aplysia californica
TCCACCCCTGCGAGTCACTTCAAAACCACGTTTCTATTGTCCCGATTAAGCTCTGACTTAGATCATCCTGAGAACTGTACAGTAGATGACACAATAAACGTGAGGCATCGTAGTGAAATCAGCGCTCGTCAAAATAATGAAATCAAAGGAAACAGTCATGAATTTGTCTGAATGTTAGAGCATTTCTATTAAACTTTTGTTCTTTGCTCATCTCCTTTTATGTTCATTTAAAAGCACATATTTATGTGGATTTTACTGAAAATAAACTAATTAAAGACACACAAAATATACATTTCAGTTTTCAAGGACTCTCAAGCTATGAAAGTCGCCAAACTTTGACCGCCATTTTTTTTGCCAATTTTACCGCTGGAACCAGGCGACCCCCACCCCCTTCTATCGTAAATATCTCAACGTCCATTCAAGGTAGATGGGTATTTTTTTATATTGTAAGTGTAAGCAAGACAAATTATGAACACGCTTTTAGAAGATACCAATAACTCTACATGCCCAAAAATTGACGAGCGCCTGATTCCACCGAGTCGTGACACAAATCTATTAGTCCCAAAACTGACGAGCGCCCAATTCAACTGTCTCGTGACCCACAAATAATTCGTAAAGAGCCACAGCAGGTAGTTCTTATTTTATTAATTTATTTAAATATTTCATCATTTGTTATTTTTTAAAAAAAAGTTAAAAGCCACATTTGAGTGAGGCACTCCCATATTGCCGATATAGTTCACCCTCTGGCCTCTGATCGATGGTTCATTTATTGTGAAGCTCAGTCGAAATAGACTATGGTATTGAAATACGATCTTTGAACAATAAAGCTACTTGTTTTGAAAATTATGTAATAATAATGGTTCGAAAATATTTATAAAAAAAAGAAAGTAATGGTATTATTGGAATATGCAACGGGAGACAATCAAGATTTTTTATACTGCGTCATCACCACGCAAGGGAGACAATTCAGAAATTAGCGCGGCCAATGCAACTTTAAGGCCAATTTACACTATAATATTATTATATTATGATACTTTTATGCGTTGTGTACCATTAATTAGTTTGTTTCCTGTTGGATCATGATCGGCTTATAACTGATCGGTGTCGCTGATTCCGTTCTCGCCAAACGTCTCCTAGCTTCTTTACTGTGAATTGCCATCCGCAAGAGTAAAAGAAATTCAAAAAATGAATGAACCAATGATAATAATGATGATAATGATGATGATGATGAGGATGATAACGTTGATGACAAATATGTGGTGCCGTTTATTATATATTATTATTGTTATTATTATTTCTTGATTCTTAATTTTAAAATGACGGTGCATATTTATTTATTAAGGTCTGCAATGGCTTCAGATTTGTATGGGTCCAGTCAAAGGGAAGCAATGCAAGAAATACTAATTGTACATGTTACATGGTTGTTTCCCTTAGTCCATTGTATCCCAAAAAATAATTAGATCTACGTCAAGGAGCTAAAAACTTACTTTTTTTTATCTCCTTGATCTACAAGTAATTATTTTACTTTTCATGAATGATACAAGTTGCCCGAGATTCTTCAGTTTTCAGCACAACAGATTTTTCAAAGGGCTTCGATCATCAGGTAAGGCTTCGACCGCCACAACAGCCGCGACTTTAATAAACGATCGTCTTTTCGTCACTTCTTTGGAACAGCTCTACTGACTGAATGGAAATATAAAAAAAAGAAGAAAAATTAATGGTTCTCTATCGGCCACCACCCTCTCTCCCACCCCACATCACACCTGGCCCTTCCCATCCCTCTCGTCTCTTTTGCAAGCATATACTACACATGCACAGACACACACACACACACACACACACACACACACACACACACACACACACACACACACACACAAACACACACACACACATATATATATATATATATATAAATATATATATATATATATATAAATATATATATATATATATATATATATATATATATATATATATATATATATATATATCCCCCCCCCCCAGAAAACACACAAAAATTTACACAAACCATTAGACACATACACACACACACACACACACAAACATGCATATACACAAACACACACACACAACTCTAGTGCACTGTTCTGGCCTGGTTATAATACTAGGGGGTTTAATAGTTTTCGAGTTAAGATAAATCGGGGTATTATATCATTAGATACACAAAAAGATCAGATTTCACGAAGAGGAAATATGACGAAGGGTAGAGTTCATAGTTCAAACTCCAAATTCCGTCCAGTTGACTTCCTCCAGCTTTTGCAGTTTGCAGTTTGCAGTTTTGTACTTTTACAAGGGCGTACTACTCCTGTTTACTGTTTACATAGCCTAGTTTACAAAGTTCAGTTGTTCCTGGAGATGCTTTGTGGAGGTGGGTCTTCTTGTGCTTTTAGATTTTAGCTTTGAGTTAATTATTATTTTAATACCTTGATCAACCTCTTGCTTCTTTTCAGGAATACAGGGCTGCACTAAATTTTATGTTCTAAATTGATCAGGACTGGCAGTTTCTTTTCAAAAGTGTTTTCACCAGGGTTGGATTGATTTAAATCAGGTTGATTTAAATCAGGATTTATTTATTCTAGATCTAGAATCTAGATCTAGATCTAGATCTAGATCTAGATAGATATAGATCTAGATTTAGATCTAGATCTAGATCTAGATCTAGATCTAGATCTAGATCTATATATCTATACATACAGTATTCAATTTACTTTGTTACTTTTTATTTCCATAATTGAAATCAGAGCTGGGTTGATTTAAATCAGTTGATTTTTTTTATTTTAATCAATTGATTTTAAAAATAAAAATCAGTGATTTAAATCACTTTTAAAAAATGTATTCTGTTTTTACATATTTAAACATTTAGAATTCCTTTTCGGCACCTTTTCTTGGTTTTATTAAAACAGATATAAGTATAAGGTTTAGTAGACCGATGTAATCATGCTTTAAATTTAAAGTCTGCTTTCCCCCCTGTCACTGTAAAATAATACAATAATTCAATTCTTTTTTTCCATAATTGAAAACCAGGGTTGGGTTGATTTAAATCAGGTCGATTTAAATCAGTTGATTAAAAAAAAATTAAATCAACTTCATTTTAAAAATAAAATTCTGTGATTTAAATCACTTTAAAAAATACATTGTTTTTATATCTTTAAACATTAAGAATTTCTTTCTTTGGTTTTATAAAACAGAGATATAAGGTTTAGTAGACTAATATAATCATGCTTAAAAGTCTGCTTTCCCCCCTGTCACTGTAAGAAGTAAAATAATACAGAATTCAATTTACTTTTTTTTCGTAATTGAAATTAGCATTTTCTTTTTCTTTTTTAGACAAACACAAGCGCGCACACACACACACTGTAATAAAATGCAAGTTTATGCACAATTTACCCCCTCCCCCCTTCCTTTTAGACTGACATTTTCTTCATTTTTTGTCTGTAGCCTTATTCACTGATAGCAGATTAGGGCTTTCTTTTGCAGTTGCTTAAATTAATCATAGTTAAAATAAAGACAATGCATTTTGCACTAAAAGAACATACTTTTAGCCACCAAAAATCCCAAACTGTGTCGACATTTTAAAAATAATTTTAAAAATCCGATTTAAATAAAAAAAAATTAAAAATCTGATTTAAATTTAAAAAATCACCAACCCTGGTTTTCACAATCATTTTTAATCTAAAACGACTTGTAATGCAGCTGACAGTGGAAAGGTATTTTATAATAGCCAGCTCTATTCGGACTCGAGTCCTATTATTAGACTCTAGATTTTTGTATCTATTCGGACTCAAGTCCATATATATAGATCTATATATA
>NW_004797985.1:25730-28925 GCF_000002075.1 Aplysia californica
ATATATATGGGTTTTATCTGTTCGGACTCAAGTCCATATATAGATCTATATATATATATATGGGTTTTATCTGTTCGGACTCAAGTCCATATATAGATCTCTATATATATATATATATGGGTTTTATCTGTTCGGACTCAAGTCCATATATAGATCTATATATATATATATATATGGGTTTTATCTGTTCGGACTCGGTCCGAAAAAAATATTTTTTACAATTTGGACTGGGCTTTTAAAAGTGAGTAATGTAAGTGTAATGAGGAGGTTACATAATAATCATAGCCTTCTGACTGTTCTTGAGGGTTTTACGTAAAACCAGAATTAAAAATAGAATTACTAACTAGGACTGTGTAATTACGTCAAAAGTCAAAAGAATGCACTCTTATTGCTCAATGACAGTGCCTAAGTACACGGTAACCGACAACTCAGGGTCTTCATCCACCATTTGTCTTTCCACATGTTTAATTTCATTTTGTTGTATGTATTACTTTTTCAGTAATTATTTTTTTAAAAACCACATCGCACAAAATCGATCCCCTCCCCCCCACACACTCACAAAACACACACACACACACACACACACACACACACACACACACACTGGAAATATTTAGGAACCAGGGTCGGAAGTCGGAATGGACGTCATGCTCGACTCAATTCCAAGTCAGAATATTGTAATTTTTGTCTAATCAGACTCGAGTCCGTATAGTCACTTCGTTTATAAAAGAACAACTATTCTCTGAGGGGCGGTAGCTGACAGCAAGCGCAGGGTTGGTATTAGTCTGAACGTAAAAAGATTGATTCTAATGGATGTAGATATATCTCTTTGGATGCTAGATCACTGAAGATAGTTCGTCTTAGATCTTGAAACCTAGGCTAGGTGTATTTGATCTTGTTGTTTTAAAAGCACTGTGCATTTTGTTATACTATACACTTACAGACACGCGTATATGTTCACATTTCTTCTTAGACACACAAGTATGTATACACTATATATATATATACACCTATACATGTACATTTTTCTCAATAGACACAGAAATGCTCTCTCATTCTCTCAACTGCATGCACCCTCTTAAAACAATGAAACAGAGTTGACAGCAGAGTCCATGATGGTATACTTATTAAAGTACAGTTGAACCTGTGTGTAAGACAGAATTGTAAGGGAGCCAGAAACAAATTCTGTATTAGATATTTTTGTCTAAGAATGGGGGAATTTAGGGGAAAATGGAGGGGGGGGGGGGTTAGAGGCCCAGCGAGTGGGATCAAGGGTTACTTGTGCTGACGGCAAGCAGTGGTCAAAAGTTCACTCTTCTCAAGTGCTATATTTAGCCTCTCTGATAGTGGCATGCATCTGTCATACTTATCCATTGCCACCAGTGCTTGCATTTCATAGGACCGCTGTTTGACCTTCTATTAAAAACGGAAACGATTGATTGTCACCTTTGCTTCCACCCGTGGCCCCTCCCATTGTACAGTGTACCAATGCTACCCCTCCCGTGCTTGTAACAACAATCCGAGGAACTTTATTTTGGCTGCCTTACGATCAGAGCGGCAGGTATTAGTCAAACTAATTTCGCACCCCTGGTCTCTGGCTACCCAGGGAAGCTTCGGTGCTGGAGTGCCACTCGAGCACTTTCGCAGGCACTGATGATTTCACACCCACATCACCATGACCATCTGCACGGCTCAGGGCTCACATGGGTTGGGTATCAGCTACCCCCAAGTCGCATCACTTCCTCACCTGGTGGAATGGCGTAGATGTTAGAACCGATGGAACCAAGCTTGACAGTTTTCATGGTTCAGACCAGGGCTGAGTGAGCAAAGCAATTTCTGTCTTAGACAAGCAAAAACCTGTGGAAGGGAAGAAATTTCTCTTTCTGTCTCCGCGTTCGCCATGTTTTTGTTTTTATAGAGGTAATTATACTACTAGAGGAATTTATTACGGGAGGGAAGGGGGGGGAGTGTAAGCAGGAAGAATCTGTTATGACAGGTTTCCGTTAAGGCAGGTTCGACTGTAGATGATTCTGTGTACAATATGGACAAATGTTTTCCTTATTTTGCTTGGGAGTGCCCAACATCTTTGCTTCCGTGATGAAATATTGTAAACTAGAGAGAAGGAAAAGCAATACATGAACATAGTTTTATTTAGTCCATTACTTATTTACAAAATTACTATTTCATCCTTTGTGGCCGTTAAGTGGCGAGGGGAGATGCAGTATTCTGTGGAAGGCCTGTTCCGCAGCTCTTTCGACTGGGATATTACGATTTCTCAGGGTTTCCGTGACTCCCTCAATCCACCTTTTGCGTGGCCTTCCCCTTTCTTCATAGTCTTAGCGCTTGGTGTTTTAACGAAAGGCTGGCTGGGTAGTTGACATACATAACAGGTGGATAAACCATTTTATTTTCTGCCTTTCTATGAAACGCAAGCAGGACCCAGAGCCAACTGCTGCTCTTACTTCTTCATTTCTCTGCCTGTCTCGTCTTGTGATGTTAAGGGTTTTGCGGAGACATTTAATTTTGCATGCTGAGATTATACTTTCATGGGTTGAACTTGATGTCCAGGTCTGGCACTGGTAGCATAATGTTGGTCTGAATATTGAAGTGATAAGCTTTCTATTTTGCCTTTTGAATTGCATAATAATCGCTAAAACTTTGTTGTTTTATTAAGACATATCGTGCGAACATATAATACTAATATGTGCATATGTGCCCTCCCACCTCCTTGAGTTCACACATTTATGTTCATATATATATTCCTGTAAGGTGTATGCATGCATGCCCTGTTAGAGTATGGGTATATGCATTAAAAACTAAACAAATTTGTTTCCTTAACCCATCCTTACGTCGTGATTTACTATCGTATCCATACGACGTGGGGAACTCTGTTCCACCACTTTCAAAGAGGAAACTTACTCGTTTATCCGATCGTACGCTTTGCATGGCAGTCTGTCAAAAGGATTTTTTGAGAAATACTGAAAGCCTCAAAGTGGTCTTCGTCCTTGAAGTATTGTAAAATGTGAAGAATACAACCCCGGGGCTACAAAATGACCCCAGGGTGTACGGGCTTCTTTGTCGGAGATGTTAAGAAAATGGAAATTAGCTCAAACTCAAAGGGAGGCAGAGAGTTTGTGCGTACTCGTTTGTGTGTGTGTGTGTGTGTGTGTGTTTGTGTGTGTGTGTGTGTGTGTG
>NW_004797985.1:29171-31554 GCF_000002075.1 Aplysia californica
ACAGAGAGAGAGAGACAGAGAGGGGATGAAGAGGAAGAGTGTGTTGTGAGAGAGGTTGAAAGCGTTTGTATATTTATCGTATATATATATGATATCATAATTATACAATGTATGATGTCAAAGTCCTCTATGTTAAGGTAACGTATTTACTTTGCTTTTGATTTCTCACAGTGTGATGAATTAGATGGGTTTTCAGTTGCTACTGTTATTCAAATAAGTGACAGATGATCTCATGCGCGTTGCCAATGATTCCCGTTACTTTGATATTGAATTCAGTAAGTAGAGAACAATCTATATCGACCCAACGAGCGAAGAACACTTTATATTATATACGGGTATGGCAGCAGCTACAGTTGAATTTGTATTCATGAGTTATTGTTTCTAAGTGGGGTTCTCTCTGTAGTTGTTGGACTGTGTAGTCTCACCTTTCAATCGAGTATAAATTTTCCAGTTTGCTTTTGTCATGTGGTGAGGATAGTTTACTGGAATTGTGATTTCAATACATGTATATGTAGCATTACCATAGTCAGTACGGAACAGCGACGAATTGTCTGTATATCTTGCCTGTTGTTCCTGCACGATAAAGGCTCATTCTGTATATTTTTCTCCAGTGAGTATTCTTTTTTAAATTTGTTATCCCATTTTCTTTTGTATTTTATCTGCTTAGTGCTTAGTGTTCTTTGATGCGTTTTAGCTCTTTTGGATACTGAAGGGTAAATGCAAGTTCTGTCATCTATGGTGTACATTTGATTAAAAGGGTGTATTCTTCGTTGTTGCACCCTAAAGACTTGAGTTTGAGGTCCCTGTTGAGATGCTTGTTTTATAGCATCCCTCTGTTGGGATACTTTATCCTACTCAACCTGGGTTGGCTTACTTAACAAGCAGGGTATAAGTATCCCACCTCCTAAATAGTCTGAATTATGTCAAACGGACATTTGAACGTTTACAATAATGTTTCCCTCTTTTTTGGTGGTTTGGGGGGGGGGGGGGTGTTAAGACCATTTAGTTGTGGTTTAGCGAGCGCTTGCTACTGATTCATCATTACCCACGAGCGTTACCCGTTACTTTTCAATATACCGTAAGCGTTTCGAAAAGGGGTCTCAGCGATACAGCGATTTATCACTGAGATCAGTAAGGATTTGGCTGGTGACTTTATGGACAGTGTTGGTATTCTACCCCTTCCCCATCCCCGATCTTCTCGCCATGGTGTCAAACATCTCGTCGTGTTTTGTAAGCAGCAACAACAACAACAACAACAGCAGCAACATTAACAACATTAACAACAACAACAACAACAACAACAACATTAACAACGACAACAACATTAACAACAACAGCAATAGCAACAACAACTACAAGGCTTTACGCCCAATGCCATTTTTTTTCATGTGCGCTTTTACCGTGCCTGTCTGGGCCAGTCCCTGCTGAGTAAATACAGTGGGTGGTTGGCGGGTGCTCTGGCGTGGTTTGCTTCTTCTTTCCTATCAAACACGTATCGTCCTTTTCTCCCATTCTTCTTTTTTATGTTTGCTACTCTCTTGTAACACCTCTAATCTTCTGACGCTCATATGACCTTATGCAGTTCCGAGCGCCGTAAAACCTAACAGAGTGAATACAGCACCTCAACAGAAAGACCAGATGCTCAATAAATATGAAAAGTAATCTTTCCCCACTCGGGAATTGAAACCCACGTCCGCTGCATGCTATGTTTCTTCAGCGACGTGCCGAACGATTACACCGCAGGCACCAAAGATCCTCTACTACCAAAGAAGGATTGCAACATCTTGTATCTTGGTAGTAGAGAATCTTTGCCAACACAGGCGAGATTATACTATTACATTGTGTATTAGAACTTTTGCAAAGCGTGTGATGATTAAATTTTCGTATAAACACAGCGTGTTAGTAGCTGTAGATAACAAGGGCTTCTCTGTATTATCATCTTATTAATTATTATTACATATTGTCATGGCCGAGATATATTGGTTTCGGAGAATGATAACGTTGTTACGTAACTCGACAACACCTGTCCAGAAAGACGTAAGTGGTTTTTCACTAGATCTGTTTACCTATCTATCTATCTATCCATCTATCCATCCATCCATCCATCCATCCATCCATCCATCCATCCATCCATCCATCCATCCACCCATCCATCCACCCATCCATCCACCCACCCACCATTGAAAAGCGAAAAACTTAACAAAACAAAACGGAGGAAAAACCACAAACAAATTATCAAACTTTTTTCATTCTCTTGAATGAAACAGAATTCTCGCTTTTCTAGGCAGCTGCGTTAGTACATGTAATAGACTGGTTTTAACAGAAGAAGACTTGAGTGGCAGGAGTAGGAGGACGGAACTGGTTGGTTTTGTCTGTTTTGCCC
>NW_004797985.1:31851-42297 GCF_000002075.1 Aplysia californica
CCAAAAAAACACAAAAAAAAACAAAAACAAAACAAAAAACGACTGCTCAAGACATTTCCCTGTCTAAGACAGCCACTTTTCTCCTCAGCAATGGGTAGCCATCTTGGACAAATTCGATGGTAGGCCTACTACTAACAAAAGAAAAGACGTTTTTGTGACGCGAAATTCGAAAGGTAATTTTTGCTTCAAGGGTTAAAATGTTTAATAAATGTTCTTTTTTTTGTTATGTGTTTTACGGCGCTCGCAACTACATAAGGTCATATGAGCGCGCGGGACACTCTTAATATTTGCAGTTGTTAGGAAATTTTGAACTTTTGCCCGGGTGGCGCCGAAGCCTACTCTTATCGATTTTAAACCACCAAGGGATCTTTAACGTGCGCAACTGGCATTCGGGCCCTCCGAGATTTTTTGCCCTTGTCCGAGAGGGCTAGGTGTAGATCTTTCCTACCATAAGATCAGGGATGTGGCTGAAAGACAGCAGTAAGAAGGAGCTAAAAAGTAGCAGTAGAAAGGTTGCAGAAAGAGTCAGGAGCCCAGAGGAGGGGGCGAAGGAGGTGAAGGGGTGGGGGCAGAAAGAGGAGACGAAAGCAGACGACGGAACATTGCTAGAGATCAGAAAAGGAGGTGAAAGGAGACAATTTTAGAGAAGAAAATTTTTCGGTCGCTGCCCGGATTCGAACCCGGGACCTTTGAAAGAGAGGCAAACACCTTAACCTCTGGGCCACGAGAGCCCCCCCCCCTCCCAATAAATGTTCATGTGTACATATTTTTTCCAACACAACCGTTAACTCCCACAGATCACAAACTGGGACTGGGTCCCCGCTCGTTGCTGTAAAAAGTTAAGAGCCTGCACCGCACACGGGGTTAGGTTGTGATTATGGTGTTCTGCAAAAAAAATAAAAAAATAAAAAATTAATGACCTAATGCGAATACATGTTGTACTGTGTGAGAACGGATACAATATTATAATATTAGCTGGGGCCCCTTTCGATGAAAGGAATGATCAGTTCATTAACATCAACTGAAAGTCATTGGCCTACTATATTTACACTCTACTGGAATGGAGCAATTAATCTTGAGAGAAAAGTGACACTTGTGTTTCCAAGTTGCCAAACATTATAATAGATGCTTAGATTGATTCTCTATTCCGCTTTCGTGGTTGTACACTTCAGAATTTCAAACGTGTGGAAACAGTGCGCACGGCTAGTGAACGGGAACCTCTTTTGTTTACAATGGCGTCTTAGAAGACGGACTTTCCCAAGATTAGATCTAAACGAAACTAATGAAGAACTGAAAATTAAACTACGATGACTTCAGGCTCCTCAAAAATGATAATGCTGTAACATGGGCTAAAGATTAGCAACCTGTGAAATAAAGCATGCTTTTCTGGTGTGATTTGCGCTTTCTTTCCTTTCAACATACATGTATCTGTCGTCCTCATGTCCTCCTTTTCTTGTGTGTGTCGTTATTCTTTTCTGACACCTTTTATCTTCGGCGTCTATAGTTTTCTATATGATCTGCTTGTGTTGCAAATGCCTCTGTCTGTCTGTCTGGCACTAAATGACCGTTACTGTATCGATGTGTTTCTCATTACCTAAAAAAAAAAACCCAACAAAAAAACAGACTGCTCAAGACGGGCACCTTTCTAAGACAACCACTTTTCTCCTTGGCAATCAATGGGTGGCCTTCTTGGACAGTTTCAACGGGACTACTAGCTAAAGAAAAGACGCGTTTGTAACAGATGTTTTGACCTACTTTATGACGCGTAATGAGAAAGGTAATTTTTGCTTCAAGTTCAAGGGTCAAAATGTTGAATACATGTTCATATACCGGTACATATTTTTTAACCAAGCCGTTAACTCCCACAGATCACAAACTGGGTCTGGGTCCCAGTCGTTGCTGTAAAAAGTTAAGAGCCTGCACCACACACGGGGTTAGGTTGCGATTAGGGTGTCGATGAATTTTTAAACAATGACCTAACTCGAGTAAATGTTGTACTGTTTGATAACGGATAGAATATTATTATGCTGTGACATGGGTAAAGGATTACCAACTTGAGAAATAACACAAGCTTTTTGTTTGTAATTTTACTGTGCGAAATTTAAACAGTAGTAGATCTAGGTAGGCTGGTCTGATTGTACTTTTTTTTTTGGAGTGTGTGTGTAATGTGTTAAGCGTGGGTGGTTGTCCGGCGCTCTGGTGTGGTTTTCGCTTTCTTTCCTTTCAACATACATGTATCTGTCGTCCTCATCTGTCCTCCTTTTCTTTGTATGTTATTCTCTGGTAACACCTTTTAACTTTGGCGTTTATATTACCTGTTTGTGTTGCAATTGCCTGTCTGTCTGTCTGTCTGTCTGTCTGTCTGTCTGTCTGTCTGTCTGTCTGTCTGTCTGTCTGTCTGTCTGTCTGTCTGTCTGTCTGTCTGTCTGTCTGTCTGTCTGTCTGTCTGTCTGTCTGTCTCTCTCTCTCTCTCTCTCTCTCTCTCTCTCTCTCTCTCTCTCTCTCTCTCTCTGTCTCGTTCTCTCTCTGTCTTTGTAAGTCCCGAGCATTTCGTATAAGAAATACCCCCCCCCCCCCCCCCCCCGGGGTAAAGCCGCTGACTGAAGTGTCTTTAGGCCATTCCCAAAGGGGGGACATCAACTTGTTTTTATGCACAGTAGAATTGTAAATGGGCTGATTCAACAATGTCATGCTCATATCTGTACCTGAAAAGCAACAGGGAACTGCTGCTTTTTCTTTCCTAATCTTTACTATCGTTATTTTTCCTCTACTTCTTTGTATGTTTGTCACATTCTTTTGACCCGCTTTTTCTGGGATGCCTTGATAGTTTAAGCGGACTTTGTGCTGTTAACGCTAGAGAGGTGAGCAGAGTAAGTCTGATTCCCTGTCAGGACTTCTCTGTTGACTTCCACCCCTTGGCACTCATATGAGTAATATGACCATATGCAGTTGCGAGCGCCGTAAAACCTTACTTAAAAAAAGGATAAGAAATTAATGCGCGAGTCTTTACAAAATAAAAGAATGGTAACGTCGACTAGTTTTTAGGTGGCCTGCTCTTAATTTATACTACATCGAAAAAAATAAATGTGCAAGTGATTGGATGGCGCCACTGACAGTCAGGTTTCTACTTTCCCACTGTTGTTTCTGTCTGTATGTCTTACTTTATCCCAGCACTGAATAGCCATTATTGTGTCGATGTACTTCTCTTAACCCAAACAAACAAATTCACACGCCCAAACAAACAAACTCTTAACCCAAACAAACAAATACACACGCCCAAACAAACAAACCAGCAAACAAACAAATAGATACAAACAAATAAACAAACCGACAAACAAACAAACAAATACACACAAACAAACCAACCAACGAACAAACAAGGAAGAAAATGTCATCTTCGTGTGTAGATCGCAATGCCTGCATGTTTCCCACATAAATGTTATCTCTCCAGGCCTTCGACACACTTACATGTATTTATAATTTTATAGGTCGGAAAGTACCTGTAGATCTATTCGAAGGAGAACATAAAGTTACTTGCTTGTGTGTGTTTGTGTGCATGTGTGTGTATGTGAGTGTGTGTGTGTGTGTGTGTGTGTGTGTGTGTGTGTGTGTGTGTGTGTGTGTGTGAGTGAGTATGTGTGTGTGTGTGTGGTTGTGTGTGTGTGTGTGTGTGTGTGTGTGTGTGTGTACACATAATGTCTATCTATTTATCTATCTATCTATCTATCTATCTATCTATCTATCTATCTATCTATCTATCTATCTATCTATCTATCTATCTATCTATCTATCTATCTATCTATCTATCTATCTACCTGTCTGTCTGTCTACACACATGCAAACGGTAACATATAGTTATTTATATATATGCAACATTAATAATCTCGACTGACCTGTGGTCAGGTATGTTATCGGTGCACATTGTTACATCTTATTTTTATGTATACTGTATAAGTCTACACGTACACATTAACATGTATTATAACACGAATCGCCTCCTGTAAAAAAAACCAAGAAAAAAAACCTTTTTTTTCAAACCCCCAACCTGGTGCAACGACAATTCACAAACATGCTGTTAGCCAGTTTTTACCTTCCACATAATTTGATTCACAGGACTGACCTCGTCCGTCTGTCAGGTCCTAATCTTGACCTTTCCCCACTATCTATCCTACCTCACAACCACAAGGCCTTCCACACAGAAAGGACCTCAGCCCTCTGGTGTTACTTACGGTACATGGGTCTGAATGGAGAATCATTCGAAGCGGAAAATAAATAATATAATACTACATGTAGGCCTATATAACGATCGCAGTAACTGTCGCTTGCTCCAAGGGAAATTTCTCCTTTCCTTCTGTCATCATTTACAAAAAAGTACAGTACCTGCAGTTTTTTTTTTTTTTACAATTTTACAGGAGAGCCCCCAAAATACTGAATGTTGTTACCAAGAAATCATCATTTACTTTAAAGATAATAAGGACGTTATTATCATAACTGTATTGTTAAATATTGACATGGGATGTGTTTGCAAAGAGTTTGTTTTCTCGGTAACAACATTGAAATTCAGTGTTTCTGGCTCTCCTGTAAAGTTATTAAAACTGCATGTACTGTACTTTTACAAACGACGGCAGCCTTGCTTCGATAAGCAGGAGTAAACAGCTGATAGTTGAAAAACTGGACCGAAAGGACCGGCATTACCATAAGAGTAGAGGGTTATGACTATTGATGTAAGACACGTTACCGTGAAAGAAACTTCGTTATAATAAAAGGAAAAGCGCCCAGGGCTGAAGGATTTAACTGAAACAAGTGAAAGAAACGTAGTTTGTTCAAACATTATAGCCCATAAAACTAGACTGAAAGCCGGACGACAAAGCGCACACACACACACAAACACACACACACATACACACTCACTCACACACGCACATACACACACACACACACTCACGGAGAGAGAGAGAGAGAGAGAGAGAGAGAGAGAGAGAGAGAGAGAGAGAGAGAGAGAGAGAGAGAGAGAGAGAGAGTTGAGAGAGAGAGAGAGAGAGAGAGAGAGAGAGAGAGAGAGAGAGAGAGAGAGAGAGAGAGAGAGAGAGAGAGAGAGAGAGAGTTATTGTGCCTTTGTGACCCCGAGTTGAGGCTGCTTTACAAATTTTTGCCGACTGAGATTTTCTACAAGGCTAGTTGGGTGTTCGTGACCTGTGTGAAGGTAAGTTGGGGCCATCCACTTACTTGGCGGACTGTCGGTCTATTTGACAACACGCTACCCTGAAATTACAAAGTTCTAGATTCTATCCGCTCCGTACGCAGTTTTGAGAAATTTAACATTACAAATTTTGAGTTTCACATGTCAAGCGTTTCCGAATGCAGTTCTTTGACTATCTTGATAACGACTCCGAATAATCTTACGATTTTAAAAAGAGCAGATTGGACATTTATTGGTTTCTGATCTCATGGTCTTAGTAACTCAAAACGGCCAAAAGTGTCAGATAGAACGTTGTAATTCTATCTAAGGTAGTGAACATGCTGTGTCCATTGTTTTTAGGTCAGGGCTAGGGTTGGGAAAAAACTTAACCTTCGGTTTTTTTCAAAACAGCATTTTTCGGGCTAGCCCCTTTGTGCTTAAAAGCGATCAAATAGGGTCAGTTCAAGGGTTAGGATTTGGTATGAGATCAGGGATAGGGTTAGGGTTTTTGTTTGTGATAGGATCAGGGTTAGGGTTAGGACTGGGGTTAGGATTAGGGTTAAGATCAAGATTATTGGTTGTAGTAGACCAATAGACCATCAAGTGAAACAATCCGATGGTAGACTGTCAAGTAAAACAGAAACATCGTAGGGTGGAGTGGCACCGTTCAAGTTCTGCCCACGTCGTTTTATGCAAGAAAAATTATGAAACTGTGCAGACTGAGCCCAAAAATATGAAATTATGCGATTTTGTTAATTTTAACGAAGAATGATAAAGGTAAATAATCAGAAATTATGCCAAAAATTATCAAATTTTACTAAATTATGCGGGGTGCTTAAAACCACGGGGACAGAAAGTTGAAGCGGACGTTTAAAAAATAATGAAAGAGCATGTGCCGTAGGCGACACTAGAATGTGGCTAGTGCTACTGGTAGAAGAAGAAGTTTTTCTTTCTTTTCCACGTCTGTTAAATATAGTTTATTCTGTGCTGGATTCTCGCCACTTGTATCGTGTATGTTTGTACGTGGGCGCTCACTTTGTGACTCGATGTAGCACAGGGAGCGGCATAGGGGTAACTGCTGCTTTTTCTTTCCTCATCCTTACTATCGTCACTTTGCCTCTGTTTGTCACTCCCTTGTGAACTGCTACTTCCGGGGTGCCTTGATAGTTGAAGCAGACTTTGTGCTGTTGGGGCTAGAGAGGTGAACAGAGTAAGCCTGGTTCCCTATACGGACTTCTTTGTTCATATTCACCCCTTGGCGCTCATGTGACCTTATACAGCTGCGAGCGCCGTAAAACTTTACTAAAACATACTAAAACAGCAGAGGGAGCTGGTGGTTTGAGGATCCGCCCTGGAAAGTCAAAATCTTTAACTCTTTAACGACAATAGGTGCACCTCAAAAAAGCAAGTCAATATAGAAGGAAACGCACTAGACAATGTTGAATCTCTTTACCTCAGGAGAATATACCTGACAGAAAGGGACGACCAGGAGATGAAATCAAGCCCCTCCTCGGGAAGACACAGGCTGCTGTTTATTCAATCTTTGAATAGGTTCGGGAGTCTTCTTCTTCTCGATCGTATCACACTTGAAGTCTGGTATCTGTCATAAATTGGGCCGTCCTGCTCAGTTCACCTGTCGGCCCGTATAGCTTCTCTTGTAGTATCAGTGGGGTTGGCCACGTTTCCTGTCTCAGGGCCCTATGTGTCTTGCCGTGCTGAAGGAGTGCCAAAAGATATTTTGCTCCGAACAAAGCTGAGGATTTTCAACTCAAATGTGAAATCAGTTTTGTCGTATGAATGTGAGACATAATGGACCTCATCTCAGACTTGCATTTATAAAGTCACAAAGAGGGTCCTGGTTTTCTTGAACAATTTTGTCTGAGAAAGTTACTCAGGATCGGATGGACACACAGGGTCACCAACGAGGAAGTGATTGAGTGAACAAGACAGAGCACAGTCGGAGGTGAAGTGGGAAGAAGGCTGTGGCGATGAACTGGTTATAGTCATAGTCTCTTGAATCCAGGCAGCTGCGCAGCAGAGAAAGTGTTGGATTGGGATCCCCAGGGATGTCCCCGTCGTTTTATGCAAGAAAATTCTGAAATTATGCAAACTGAGCCCAAAAATGTGAAATTATGCGATTTTTAATTTTAACAAAGAATGATAAAGGAAAATAATGAGAAATTATGCAAAAAATGATCAATTTTTTTTCCCCCTATCGAACATCTATCGTCCTGATCTCTCCTTCTTCGTTTTTGTGTTTGTTACTCTCGTAACACCTCTAATCTTCGGCACTTATCTGACCTTACTGTGTTGCAAGTGCCGTAAAACTCTTACTCTGAAACAAAACAAAGTTGAACTTCATCTATGAGTTGATCTTTTTTGTTCACTCCCCTGAAGACATCAACTCATCCGTAGTCGACTGTACAACGACTAATGACCAAACAATGAGCTATATATCGGTATGCCACTTTTGACGACAATAGTCAGCCGATGTGTGAGACAGTGTTCAGTTAATTATCCTCAAAAGAGGTCAATTGTACATTTGACAGCTGCTTACCGACCGTGAATGTTGAAGGCGAGTAAACTTACCACGTTAATTATGCTTGGTTGATAATAATAATAGATAGCATTTGTATAGCGCATATCCTCGCTCAGCAGCAGGCTCTATGCGCTTTACACTATATTATTACCCCAGCAGACCATAGAATACTCCGAAACATTCTCAGCTTCCCGGGAAGTATACAGTGCAAGCAGCCGATTAAGCGCTCAAACACTAACAAACTGACAAGATCTTTCGCTGTCTGATGCACACATATAAATGGAAATTAGTCCCCCCTTCCCCCCACACACACCCCAACTCCCCCTCCGTATTTCACTCGCTTTTTCTTTTCTCTCTCTCTCTCTCTCTCTCTCTCTCTCTCTCTCTCTCTCTCTCTCTCTTTCATTCTCCAATTCTCTCTCTCTCTATGTATATATATATATATATGTATGTGTCTCTCTCTTTACATGTTTCTTTCACCTTTCTTCTCTCTCTCTTCCCCACCTTCACACACCCACACTACAACACACACACACACACACACACACACACACATTCTCACACACACACACTCACACACACACGCGCGCACACACACACACATACACACACACTCACGCACATGTAAACATGTGCTTACAAACGTGCAAACACACACAGACAGACATATACACACATAAACACACTCTCTCTTGTACATACACACACTATCATCTTTGTTTTTTTCTTCCTATATTCCCTCAAGGATAAACAGGTTCAAATTAAACTTGGCATTTCCTTTCTTTTGTTGATTTAGTTTCTGTTTTCTTCTTTTTAAAAATTCTCTCTAAATGTTAACATTTTTTCTCCACAGATATTCTGAACAACAGCCATTCCTGTGACAGTTGAACTGCACAGATAAAAGTATCACCTGTGCTAGTGGAGCTGGAAGAAACTAGCCGATGGTCAATTGCCTGCTTTTCCTTTTCTTCAACTTCGAATTTTGAGCGGAAGGAAGGAAAGGGGAGAAAGAGAGTTAACTGACACTCACTCTCTCGATCGGCCTTCTGTGATTTCTGCCACAGATATCTTGATATCTTCAGTTCCAGCCAAAACTGCCTGTCCCTGAGTTTCGGCTGTTTTTTTTTTGTATCTTTGTATATTAAACATTAAGGTAAGAACTGAGATGAGGCACAATATATATTAATGCTTTAACAACTGGAATTTTTGGCTGGATAGTATTTATAATTTGAATATCACCTGCCTTACGCCATTTTGGAAAGTGATATAATAATGTGTCTCGGTGCGATGGTATCGGGCACTCGTCAATTTTTGGGTAATGGGGTTATTGGTATTATCTTAAAGCCTGTTCATTTGCCTTCCTTGTGGAGATAAAAATATCCATCTTTGTTGAATAGAAGTAAAAATATTTGCCATTGAAGGAGGTGAGAGTCGCTTGGTTTCAGAGGTAAAATTAGCGAGAAAATGGCAGCCAAAGTTTGGTAACTTACATAGCCTGAGAGTCCTTGGAAACTGAAAATTTACATTTTTTTAATCGTTTTTCGGTAAATTTCACACAAAAGCATGTTTTTAAATGGTCACAATAGGTGTTGAGCCAGAAAAAAGATAGGTAGAACAAAATGGCCTACAGGCCAAAACAATGCAGATCACTTTTATTTCATTATTTTGACGAGTGCCTGATTTCACCACGATGCCTCACATATTATTATGAAGGAATCTTACACTTAACAGAGGATATATGTGTGTGTTTGCCTGGAAAGAGGTCCCATGCAGTTGTCGGAAATCTTTTATATTGAAATAAGGGCATATTGTTGTAGCAAATGTAATGCTGAACACGGTGACTAAAATATTTTTCTAATATATCTTGAGTAGTTTTAAACATAAGCCACATTTTGTGATACAGTGTATAAAAACAAAGTTTAGAGAAAAAAATTACTTTTCTAGCACATTTTTAACCTTTGGTGAAGTACAGCCTGTCGCAAAAATAACTAATAAAAAATTATTAATTTAGACTTAAAATCTAAAAAATCCTTTCAATGTGTTATTCAGAAATGGTTTAACGTGTGTTTGTCAGAGGGAACAAAACTTTTTACCAGGAACGACTTTTTTGACTTTTTCACAGCGTTGCTAAAAATAGCTTTGCCCACAACTTGGACCTTTCCCCAATCACACACACACACACACACATATTATTATTTTGGACAAACTTTACAGAACTGAACATAGTTGTTTATACTTGATACATGATATTGTTGGTGTCCTGCCATGTTTAAATTACATAGTATATATCTGCACATTATCTACTTGATGCTGGGCTTACTACCGAAAGGTCATGGGGTTCAAACTACACCGTGGTCCCGATGTTGTTTCTTTGGGAAAGGCACACTACATAAATTTTCTTTACCTCTTTCAGGTGGGAATCGGTACCTGGCTATAGATGGCAAGGGATATTGTCAGTTTATTAGTGTTTGAGCGCTTAATGGGCTGCTTGCTCTGTATTCTTCCCAAGAAGTTGAGAATGTTTCCGAGTGTTCTAGGATCTGCTTGGGTTATAATGTGGATTGTAAAGTTCATAGAACTTGCGTTTGATCAGGGATATGCTCTATGCAGGTGCTATTTATTGTTATAATTACATCATTATCGTTCTTCTTCTTCTTCTTCTTCTTCTTCTTCTTCTTCTTCTTCTTCTTCTTCTTCTTCTTCTTCTTCTTCTTCTTCTTCTTCTTCC
>NW_004797985.1:43601-50858 GCF_000002075.1 Aplysia californica
GGGGGGTTGTTACCGAATTTGCACATATTTCGAAATAAGTGAACCTAATTAAACTTTAATTTTCATAATATTTTTTCATTTACCTTTAAATTTTGTTATATGTTATTAACTAAACCTGATTACAAAGATACTACATCACTTTTTAGGATGCAAGCCTCTTTTTCTGAAGTACTACTGTATAGGGTTAGGGAGTGCACAAAAATGGCTAGGGCTAGAAGGGCCTTCCACGCCACGCAATTCATCTTGGGTCTTCTTTTGGGAATAGATCAGTTTATTCTAAAATGCTGTTTTCTTATCAGCTTACGATGGTTGAGCTTAGATTAGTTTTTCCTAAAATGATATTTTCTTATTTATGATGGTTTAGTTGTAATGAGCAACTAAGGGTTAAGACTGAGTTTTATGCTCTGTTCTATGACAATAGACTTACTTTACTTTACTTTTCCGATCCAGCAGCCATTTAGGTTCTAGCCCTTCGGTCTGTATGACAATAGACAAAGTATGAACTAAAGTCAGGGGTGGTTGGAGTGAGGTGCCTTTGGTAGGTCATATTTCTTTTCTTTCTCTCTGTTGTTTCATTCTGACAGTCTTGCTCCCCCCCCCCTCCCCGGCACTAAATGATTGTGTTTGTGTGAATGTTATTCTCTTTACTCAAACAAGTCAGCTTTTTAAAAAGTAATGTATGTTTTATTTATATCTTGCCCCTGTAACTCAGATTTACAAATGGAGATAAATTATGGCCAGTAAAATTTTTTTGTTTTTTTTGTTTGTCGAATAAGATTTATACTTAAATCAAAACAGGAATTGACAATGACAATGACAATGACAATGACAATGACAATCTTTATTCATCTCGCAGGGAGAAATTTGTCTTGGTCGTTGACAATGGCAGTAGACAGAATAAAAAATCCCTACAAATGAATAGGTCTTTCTTCTTGTCCCATTTGTGTAAAACCATCTTTTCATCTGACATTTCAGGAAGCCTCTAGGTAGGCAACAGGGGTGGTGGGTTGATGGTTATTCGCTTCGCTTTGCATTCAAAAGAAATTCGGGGAATTTCCACACAGAGGAAGGTATTAATTTCATCAAGTGCATCTCCATCTTTCTGATGGGATATATTGCTTCTCTCACAGTGCAGGTTGACCTTTATGATCAGAATAAAGTAGGTTTGCACAGAGAACCAATAAATTATTCAAATAACCGAGTATTAGGTAAATTTTAGTGAAATAAGTCTGCCCTCTATGATGCAAAGAGTGTTGATGGGATTAGAAAAATTTAGCTATGATTACAATTTAATTGCTCTCCAGGCAGCGGAATCGGTCGTCTCATGAGTCTGAAATTTGCCGAAATGGGCTGTCGTTTGGTCATCTGGGACATCAATGAGGAGGGGAACCTGGAGACAGCGCGACAGATAGAGGCCAAGGGGTCGAAGGTCAAGGCTTATACTGTTGACCTGTCCAACAAGGAGTCCATTTATGAGACGGCAGCGAAGGTAACGCTTGTGTTTGTGTATATATATATATATTGAGAGAGATGTGATATAGAGGTTTTGTGTGTGTGTGTGTGTGTGTGTGTGTGTGTGTGTGTGTGTGTGTGTGTGTGCCTTTGCGTAGTTATGTAGACAATTGTATATTTACACACTCACGTTATGTAGACATGCCCCGTTATGTAGACGTCCACATAATGTTTTAAGGTCACCATCGTATTTCCCGCCAAAAATTACATCATGTGTTAAAATATTTTTGAATTTGGTTCCGGTCCGAATAACGCTGTTATTTCGTTATTTCTATACACAACGCTATACACACTTCGAGTGTGTGCAGAAATTTTGGTGTCCACATAACGACAGTAGCTTTCTGATTTGTGTGTCGCCGGGTGTGTGTGTGAGACCGCACGTGGCGGATCCATCTAGGAGTTGGAATCCAGAAGCTTGCTCTGCTGTACATCATGGAGCAACGCTCTGCAGTTAGTTTAATAAGAGTTTTACGGCGCTCGCAACTTCGTAAAGTCACATACACGAACGAAACACAAGTTGATTGCATTCACAACAGCTCAAAGCAGGGCTTTATTTTACTTTTAAAGTAAAGGAAAACATCTCATGGTTTTAAAAAATCTTGTTTTAAAAAGATTAGTAAATAAAAACAACAGTTTACATTTAAAAAAAAAAAATTATCTACATTTTAGAATACAGACTAATGGCTCTTATAGATTTGAGAATTCTATTTGGATCGACGACGGAGAACAGACCTTTTAATTTTGTGTATTTAAAATAGTTACTTCGGGTCTCTCCAAAGTCGGACATTTTAACATTCTAATGTGTCTAATGGTGAAGTCTGTATCGCATCTGACACAGAGCGGTTTCTCATCTCAACGCAGGAGATATCCATGGGTCACGGAAGCATATATCTAAATACGTAAACGAGTAAAAACTTCTTCGTCTCTTCTCGAAAGGCCAGAAGATTTTCATGGGTCCAGTTTGGACACTATGAAGCTTGTTGTTAGTTGTTTACTTTAGTTTTTTTATTTCACAGCCTGAAGATGTGGTGAAGGAAATAATTCTCAAAAGCAATTTAACTAGATTTTTTGTTTTCGGGTTTCAAATTCTTAGATTGTCTAACAGCAGCAAGAAAATGGACATCCAGGTCAAAACCAGAGGCTTGAAACAGTACGCAGCTTCAAATACCTGCGTGCAATAGTGACAGACCAAGGATCAAAACCAGAAATAATCTCCAGAATAGGGCAAACTTCAACAGCAATGACCAAGTTGAAAACCAGTTGGAAAGACAGAAATATCACCATTAGATCAAAGATCAGACTCATGCGTTCCTGGTCATGTCAGTATTTTTGTATGCGTGTGAATTCTGGACTTTGAATGAAGACCTTGAAAGAAGGATCAAAGCTGTGGAGATTATATGCTTCCGAAAAATCCTTAGTATCTCATACAAAGATCACATCACAAATGATAAAATCAAACAACGGATCAGAACTGCACTTTGGACCATACCCTGACCTCACTTTGGTCAGGAAACGCAAACGGGCAAACGGCATTGGCATAGACACATCACCAGTTCATCCGGCCTTGCCAAGATGACCTTGCAAGGCAGAGTCCAGGGAAAAAGGAGCAGAGACAGACCGAAGAAAAGTTGGAAGGACAACATCAAGGAATGGACAGACCGGGACCTCAAAGACACGCTCTGAAGAGCGGAAGGAGTGGAGGAAGCTGGTGGTCAAATCTTCAAAAGCCCGGACGACCATTCACTCTTCGGAATAGGTGAAAGTGAAGTGAAGTAGATTAGTTTTAATCCCATAGCTTGGAGATGTAGTTAAGGAAATAATTCTTAACTGCAATTTAACTATTTTCGGGTTTAAAAGTGTTAGATTGTCTAATAGCAGCAAAAACATCACAGTGGACATCCAGTCAACAATCAGAAGCTTGAGACCGTACACAGCTTCAAGTACCTGCGTGCAATAATGACAGACAAAAGATCAAAACCAGAAATACTCTCCAGAATAGGGCAAACTTCAGCAGCAATGACCAAGTTAAAAACCATTTGGAAAGACAGAAATATCACCATCAGATCAAAGAGCAGACTCATTCGTTCCCTGGTCATGTCAGTATTTTTGTATGCATGTAAATCCTGGACCTTGAATGCAGACCTTGAAAGAAGGATCAAAGCTGTGGAGATGAGATGCTTCCAAAAAGTCTTTAGTATCTCATAAAAGATCACATCACAAATGATGAAGTCGAACAACGGATCAAAAATGCAATTGGACCATACCCTGACCTTCTCACTTTGGTCAGGAAATGCAAACTGCAATGGCATAGACACGTCATCCGTTCATCCGGCCTTGCCAAGATGATCTTGCAAGGCAGCGTCCAGGGGAAAGGGAGCAGAGACAGACCGAAGAAGAGTTGGAAGGACAAAATCAAGGAACGGACAGGCCCGGACCTCAAAGACACGCTCAGGAAATCTGAAGAGCGGAAGGAGTGGAGGAAGCTGGTGGCCAAATTTTCAATAGCGCCACAACGGACATCCAGTCTACGGGATAGGTGAAGGGGAAGAGAAGAAGATTGGTGAGTGAAGTGAGGCAAGACAAGGTATCGGACAGAATGAGAAACGATAATTTGGGGGAATTTTCTACGGAGTCTAACGCTAAGTCAATAGGAGTGGCCTCCGAAGAAAAATATGGAGGCTTCGGGGTGGAGCATTTTTGCTGCTTTCTTTTTCTTTGGGGTCTATGACATTACCACACACCTCAGAGAACCGTACCTAGTTTTCCGGGGGTTTTCTGATGGTTTTGGTATGTCTTTGTGACACATTTCTGGAATTGTTTCATGAAATTAGTGGTAGTTGAGGCTGAAAGTGGGGCTAAAAATATGGAAGCATCCAATAACAAACCCGTCCCAGTATGCTTTTTGAAGTTAAAGCGCTCTGGGGTCAGTTCGTGTTGGAGGCTATTGTTCTTGGGAAATATTGGGAAATGATCCGCACAGTCATCCAGCACAGACCACTCAAAATCTGGGACCAGGTCAGGGGTGTAGAAAGAAAGGTCGATGGATGAAGTGTTAAGGATTTGTTTCAGTAAGTTGAGGATTTGCCATTTAAAAGACAGATGTTGTTTTGAAATTAGAAAGTCTTCTATTGTTTTTTTCCTTGTTGCCAGTGGGTTTGTCTCCCCAAAGGCTGTTATGTACATCAAAATCTCCTACTAAAATAAAGGGTTTGGGTGACTTTGTGTTTGAGTTTTTAAGCTGGGTAATTTTGAGGGGGTAATTTGACGGGACATATGAAGCAGATCGTGATTGGTCTTATCAGGGTGACCCATACAGCAATAGCCTGGAGGGTTGTCTTAAGATGTACATGTGTTTGTCTGTGGAGGGTGTTGTTGTCGATGTATCGTAGATGGTGGTTCAACCAGAAGCTGTCTGGTTCTCAGTGTGTATATGATGATGACCAGTAATAGCTTTTAAGTCAATGTTTGAAGCCGGGGCGAACTTTGTCTCTTGGATACAGGCCACAAGCGGGCACAGTGTAACCTGTATGTGTTGCAATTCTAGAATGGAAGGTCGGAGTCCTCTGGCATTCCAGTGCAGGACCACCACTGGACAATTTTTAAAAGATTTGGAGCACAGAGGCCCCATCTTTTCTGAGCTCTGACTCCTCCTTGTGGACGAGGAAGAGTGTTTGCGCGGCTGCCGCCCTTGATTGGGCAGCATCCAACCGGGAGACTTGGGGAGGGAGTGACGACTTCCTTCCTTCCCGGATCGGAGGTGTCATCCTCCAAAGGGAGGGGGTATCTGGTGGAGGGTTAGGGGTAGGTAGGGTAGACGAAGGGAGTTGGAAAGAAGGGGGAGAGGCTGGATGAGGGGAAGGGGGCTCCTCACACACCATCAGAGGGGTGGGGCGTGGGGAGAGAGAAGAAGAGGGGACGGAGTAAGAGTCCACCTCGTCCTCCCCTAGAACTCTGAAACAGTTGGCGAGTGGCCCCTTGAAGGTGGTTACTACAGGGGTAGGAGGGACCTTCTTAGCTTTTATCGCAGTTTCGCCTGTTGACCACGGGCTCTTTGAGGTCGGCAGTAGAAGTACTGGCCGATCTCGAGACCGGCCGGACTGGACTGCCTTTGCGTTTAACCAGGGACCGGGGTCATAACTATCGGGTAGACAGTCTTTCGAGCCTTCTGAAATGAGCTGCCATTTTGGGCTTTGTACTCTTGGATGATACGTTCTTGGAACCAAGTGTTGGCCGTGGCAATTATGAGAGAAAGAAAGGACTAGCCTTCCATACCTTTTCAGGATGCCCGGTCTTGCCACGACGAGTACCCACGTCTGCGTGTCGGCATCACGACTGGCTACGGCAAAACTTCTGGCACTTGAAGCAGCGCAGAGGGTTTTGCACTTAGAGTTGCATGTCCAGAACCAAGTATGCTGCCCGAACAGTGGCTGGTGGGCAGCACGAATCGAAAGTCAAAACAATTGTGTTCCTTTCAAGGGCGGTCTCACCCCACCGAAGAGTCATCTGGCGGGCTTCGACCACACCCTCACAATATAGCCGCAATTTTTTATGAAAAGCAGCCTTTCACCTCATGACTGTGGACGACGCTCTTCAAGCAGTTAAACTTCTTGCGTCGCCAAGATTCACAGGAATACCACGGAAGGTCGTGAGATCAAGGGTCCAGTTATTTCTGTTTCATATGCAAGGAGTGCACCAGAAGACAGTTTTTGGACGTTGGCGGGGATGTATGCCAGTGTCTGTGTTAAAGCATCTCCTGTCATGAAAAGGGTTCGATTTGTGATCTTCTTCTGTGCATCAAAATTGCGGATGGTCAAGTATGGCTGCTCCGGAAGCTCCCTGGGAGGAGGGAGAGCACAAGCAGCAGTAAAGGTCGGTTTTCCTGGTTGTCTGCTCGGCTCGGTGGGTACACCCGCTTCTACGAGCCGAAACTTTTTAGTATCGTTGGGGACTGGGGATGGGTCAGAATGTTTTTGGGGATTCAATGTGTGTTGGAATGCTTTTCAACTCCGGGGCTCCCCTCCCACCACTGAGTGAAACAGAGGAAACATTGCTCGGATGACCAGAGCTGAGCCAGGGCTACTCCGGAGTTATACTCTCCTCGAAAGTTTACTAGACCCTCCCATCAAGATTGACCCAAGGATAAACTGGAGGGGCTTCAGCTCCCAACCGATTGAGTGGCATGGGCCGTCCCACCCTCCCGTCTAAGAGGAAAAAGTGGGTCAAAGAGGTGTGTTGGCGAGGGACAGTCCGCAGACTGATCTCACGAATAATAGAAGAAGGGGAAGGAGAAAGAAGGATGGAGAAAAGGAAAATGCACCAAAGAAGATGTTGTACATGGATCCCAGGGACAGTGGGTCTATTTATATATCCCCAACCCATGGGTGAATTAATAAACATTATAGGCACCCAAAGCCCTTAAAAACCATTTGTGCTCTGGAAGTCTCAATAATGGACCATTTGTGTACCTTTGTGCAAAAGGTCAGGAGGTCGTAAAGTCCACATAATGCAATGTCCCACTAACGTTAGTAAAAAAACATACTTGACTAAAAATTTAGGTAGCTTCTTCAAATTTGGTGGACAATGGTGTTTTTGTATAGTGGACTTACACTGCAAATATTGATTGATTTGACCCATTATTTTGGATGATATGGGGTGTCCACATAATGTAGGTTTGGGGCAATGTCCACATAATGACCTCAAAACACGTATGTGTGTGTGTGTGTGTGTGTGTGTGTGTGTGTGTGT
>NW_004797985.1:52517-56568 GCF_000002075.1 Aplysia californica
TTTCTTTCTTTCTTTCTTTCTTTCTTTCTTTCTTTCTTTCTTTCTTTCTTTCTTCATTCTTTTTTAAAAATAGTGTGCTGATTGCATGAAATGCCAAGAAAATGTGGGATGGAGGAAACTACTGGTTTCTTGTGTGGTTACAGGGTTACTTTATTTTGTTTCTTAAATGTTTGTTGAATGAGGATCAAGGAAGAAGAAAAGGCCAGTTGTGAGTGTGTCTGTCATGGTAATTTCATCTGTATAAACTAGTGAAACTTTATGAGGCTGGACCACTTTGGAAGCCCTTTTTTTTGTGGTTGAAAGTTGTATCCATCCTATATGCAATGGTGCATGCCACCTAAATTTGGTAACTGGTGTCAGTGTGGCAGCAGTGCTGAAATAATATGAAGTGATGGTTTTTCTAGAGATAAGTAACTGTTGGAGGAGATGATTATAGAGAGGGAGAAGCAATATCAAGAGACGTTTTGGTTGTGAAAACAGCTTTAGCTGTTGTACCACCACAGAATATTCTTTGTGGGTGGTTAGCGGGTGCTGTGGTGTTGTTTGCTTCTTCTTAGCTGTCAAATGTCTATCGTCTTTATCTCGCCTACATTTTTTTGTGTTTGTTACTCTCTTGTAACACCTCTAATCTTCGGCACTTATATGACCTTATTGTGTTGCAAGTGCCATAAAAACTCTTGCTAAAACTTAGAAGAATATTCTTTTTATTTTTTCTTTCGCAGGTCAGAAATGCTAAAGTATAGAAAGACTGGCGTCCACACCACTGTTGTCTGCCCTTTCTTTATCAAAACCGGAATGTTTGAAGGAGCAAAATCACGGTGAGGCATCTTCTCTGTACACTTGAAGTATTATTTTTGTTTTATGGGGAGAACGGATTCCCTTCATAGCTACGGTACCGGCGTCTGTGGTGTATTGGTAATGTTCTTTGCTGTTGCTTGTAGAAGATGTAAGTTTGATTCCTGCTGAGTTCGATTCTTGCTTAGATAAGTATATTTTATCAGATGCCTCTGTCTCTCCATCGGGATGCTAATCGTGTTCGTCCGGGGTTGGCCTTGATGGCAGGGTTGAATCCGTCCATCTATTTAACAATATCATTTGTTTGATAGGGATGTAGAATATTAATAATCAATATTCTGGAAATATTTGGGTACATTTTATTACTTTGGTTTTTTTTTTTAATTGCTTGTGTTACAGACTAATATAAACATTATCATTGTTAAAACTATTCTCGATGAAGTTCTGTCACTGTTTCTTGAACTGTGTGAAGGTTTCCTTGGTTGCTTCCATTGTTGGAGCCCGAGTACGCCGCTGACAAGATTATGGATGCAGTTCGCACGAACCAGCCTATGCTCTGTGCACCACGGGTCCTCTACCTCTTGTACTTCCTCCGTGGGTGAGTCCATGAGTCGAAAATGGTGAAATAGTAGTGGTTTAATACCTGTATCTACCCTATTAGCTTATTTAAGGAGCGGGACCTCTGTTTTAAAGTCCGTCTCCGAAAGGACAGAGCCAAATTAGAAATTTGAGTAAAGTGTATTTCTCAAGGACACAACGTCACTGAGTTGTAATGGTAATAATAGATTGCAGTTATTTAGCAATCTACGCCATATAAGTAAAGCGAAATGCTCGCAGCTAAAGGGATTTGAAAACAACAACAACAATGCCATATAAGTATAATTGGAATTGTCCAAGAGGGCCACCTATTGGCAAGAAGAAATGAGGTTGTCTCAGACAGTATCATTATAATAAATTATGTGTACGACAATGTTGAACCAGATGCTTGTCAAACTTTTGGGCACATGGAGTTTCTATCATATTAAAGCTTTTTAATTTGTCTTGCTTCTGATTAAAAAAAGTACCCATCTATTCTATCTTGAATGGAAGTCAAGATATGGAATTGAAAGGGGGGTGGGGGGTGGTCGGGGTGGCCTGGTATCTGAAAAAATTTGCAAGAAAATGGCCTCAAAAACTTTGGTGACTTCCAAAGCTTGAGTGTTCTCGGAAACAAATTTACACTTTTTAGTGCCTTTTATCAACATTTTGTTATTCTTTTTTTTTTCTTCTGTATAACTTTATTCGTTATTCTGTTCTCTTCTGTATAGCTCTGTTTGTTTTTCTCTTAATTCTTCGGTATGTAACTTTTTTGGTTATTCTTTTTCTGATTTCTGCGTAACTCTGTTTTTCTTTTCTCTCTCTTTTCCGTATAACTTCGTTGCTTTGTTATACCTTTCTCTCTCTTTTGTATTGTTTGTTTGGTATTCTTTGTCTCTCTCTTCTGTATATAGCTTTGTTTGTTTTTTTCTTCTCTCTCTTCTGTATAGCTTTGTTTGTTTTTTTTTTTTCTCTAATAGCTTTGTTTGTTATTCTCTTCTCTCTTCCATATATAGCTTTGTTTATTGTTATTTTTTTCTCTCTCTGTATATAGCTTTGTTTGTTATTCTCTTCTCTCTTCCATATATAGCTTTGTTTAGTATTATTCTTTTCTCTCTCTGTATATAGGTTTGTTCGTTTTTCTCTTCTCTCTAACAGCTTTATTTGTTATATCTCTTTTTCTCTAATAAATGTAGCTTTTTTTGTTATTCTCTTCTCTCTTCTATAACTATATACAACTTTATTTGTTATTCTCTTATCACTTCTATATGGCTTTGTTTGTTATTCTCTTCTCTCTTCTATATATGTGGGTGGTTGGTGGGTGCTCTGGTATGGTTTGCTCCTTCTTTCCTATCAAACATCTGTCGTCTTTATCTCCCCTCCTTCTTTTTTGTATATGTTACTCTCTTGTAACACCTCTAATCTTCGGCACTTATATGACCTTATGCGGATGCAAGTGCTGTAATACCTTTAATAAAACAAAATCTTTTCGATACATAGCTTTGTTTGTTATTCTCTTATCTCTTCTATAGATAGCTTTGTTTGTTCTCTTCTCTCTTCTGTATAGCTTTGTATGTTATTATCTGTGGGTGGTTGGCGGATGGTCTGGGGTGGTTTGCTCCTTCTTTCCTATCAAACATCTATTGTCTTTATCTCTCCTCCTTCTTTTTTTATGTTTGTTATTCTCTTGTAACACATCTAATCTTCGGCACTTATATGACCTTACACTTACAAAACTAAACTAAAATTGTTATTCTCTTCCCCAGGGTTTTCCCATCCACTGTTGCGGATGTTCTGGCTGAGTTCATCGGGATCAGCGCGTCCATGGACGACTTTGTCGGGCGCACCAAGCCAAAGACTGCCTAGTTCTGGGGTTCTGAACTTGTTTTTGTGACGAGGTTCCTACTGTATGTTGTGATGTCGTGGCCCTCTGTTCCCTTTTTTGTGACTTGTCATGTGAGAAGTTGAGAGGTTATGGAGGAAGAGGGAGGGTAGGAGTGAGAGGAAGAGGGAGGGTAGGATTGAGAGAGAGAGAGAGAGTGAGAGAGACAGGGAGGGAGGGAGAGAGAGAGAGTGAGAGAGAGAGATAGGGGAGGGAGTGAGAGTGAGGGAGAGTGAGAGAGATAAGGAGGGAGGGAGAGGGAGAGGGAGAGAGAGAAGGAGAGAGAGAGAGAGAGAGAGAGAGAGAGAGAGAGAGAGACAGAGAGGTCATATAAGTGCCGAAGATCAGAGGTGTCACAAAAGAGTACATGTAACGAACACACAAAAAAGGAGGAGATGTTGGGACCAGACAGGACTGAAGGAGCATACCACACCAGAGCACATGCCAAGCACCTACAAAGATAGATAGATCGATTGATCGAAAGATCGAACGAACAATCGATCGATCGATCGATAGATAGATAGATAGATAGATAGATAGATAGATAGATAGATAGATAGATAGATAGATCTACATCTATAATTCTTGAATCTCTATCCGTAACAGTTACAGGTTATACTAAGTGAGTACGTAGTACACTATTGGGAACTATTATAAGCACTTTTTTGACAAATCAGATGGCGTCAAATAAATGGCCAAGGGGTAAAAAAAAGATAGATATAGATACGAGAGACAGATAGATGGATAGATAGATAGATAGATAGATAGATAGATAGATAGATAGATAGATAGATAGAT
>NW_004797985.1:56668-62165 GCF_000002075.1 Aplysia californica
GAGAGAGAGAGAGAGAGGGGGGGGAAGAAAAAAAGGGGTGTCTGAAAGTATCCCTTCTTCCTACGCATTGGTCCGTGTAATGTAATTTGTTTTCGTACCGAATGCTGCCTTGTAATACGTCTTGGAATTCTTCTTTTATTTATTTATTTTAAAATGTTCAATTCTGACTTCATAATAATCCTTGGGTAAGGCTTTATGTCAGAATAAAACTGATGAACATTTGGGCTGCGCTGCATCTTCTTTTGATTCTACATCTTACTTTTTTCGAGAAGAATTGTTGACCCTTCTGGCTGTCATTTTATTTTTCACATAGTTGTATGGCATTTCTTTACATAAAACTTGTATATTTTTACAATGAATGTCTATTTCTGTAGCATTTTGTGTTTATGAATAGTGAACACCTTTTGTTTTGACAGATGATTGTTGTAATGTGTGATCAACTTCCATATTTAACAAAGACTGGTTTATTTGGTTTTTAGGTTTTCATCGGTGATAAGGGTAGGAATGTATTTTGACCTCAAAGAATGGACAAAATGGAATTGTCTGTCAACAGAACAGACTGAATGAAAATGTTACTACACAGAATACACTAAGTGGAATTTTCCTCCAAAACAATTTGTGATGAATCAGACGCTCGTCGAAATAAGGAAATCGAAGAAACCGGCATTTTCCCGCCAGTTTGGTAATTTTTATTGAATCTTTGTTTTTTGGCTCAACACCTATGTTCATATCAAAATATTTCAGTATGAATTTTACTGAAAATCATTGATTAAAGGCACACACTATAGGCCTAAAATTTTTCTGTTGCATAGGACTCTCAAGCTATTGAAGTTACCAAACTTTGGCGGCCATTTTCTTGCTAATTTTACTTCTGGAACAGGGCGACCCCCACCTCCTTCAGTTGCAAATATCTCAACTTTTATTTATGATAGATGAGTAATTTTTTTCATTGAATGTAAGAAAATTGAAAAAGCGTTAAGATGATATCAATAACTCCACATGCCCAAAATTTGACAAGCGCCTGATTCCAACGCACGGTGACACATTTATTTACTAAATGGAATTTCCACTATACGGAGTAGACTTAACTCTAACAAGATGTAGGCCTGTTCCTTGTTTTGTTGCAGAAAATTTAGTTGAAAATGTAATAATAATAATAATAGATAGCATTTGTATAGCGTAAATCCCGCTCAACAACAAGCTCTATGCGTTTCACAATCTACACTATTACCCCAGCAGACCTGAGAGCATTCTGAAACTACCTCAACTTCATGGGAAGCATACAGTGCAAGCAGCCATTTATGGGTTCTAAAACACTAACATACTGACAAGATTTTTCGTTGTCTTTGGGCGGGTACCCATTCCCACCTGGGTGAAGTGAAGAACCTTTGTGTAAAGTGCCTTTCCTAAGGACACAAGTCGGGTCCGCGGCTTGACCCCCCGACCCCACAACCTTATGATTACGAGTCCGGTAGCCTAACCACTAGGCCCCCGACGTATATGTCATGAACAAGACAGGTTTCAAGCAACAGGCTTTATTACCCTCTGCCATGTTCAGAAAAGAATGAAGATTTGATAGTCTGAGATTGCGATAAATAATTTGTTGTACATGCAAGCTGATAATATATTAATACTGAATGAGGAAAACAAGAAAAATCAGTAATGACGCGTCTAGATCCAGGCAGTAGGTGTGCTGACTTCTAAAAGTTATTGATAAGTTTGTTTCAGAATGGAGGGTCCAAATTAATTTTTACCAAAATGCTCGTAACTAAATACATAATGTGTAACATCTTTCCTCGTTGTTTCTGTAAAGAGTACACTGAATAGAGTAATTGTCACAAGGAAAATTTATGAAATGATTAATATTGTCACCTCAATGATTGTAATGCTTGCTTGAGGGGCATATCACTGTGAACTCTGACCTCTACCAAAGTAGGCCTAATGTGCTTTCTTAATTTGTGATGAGAAGATCTGTGTTCTTCTTCTTTCCCTTGGCTTTGTGAATTGGAATGGCTTTTTTTGTAATGTTCTAACACTGTGTGACAACCTCTTTTATATATTACTTTTCAATTCTATAAAAAAAAGATATTTGAAATTTATGCTTTGTTTCTTTGACAATATCTTTGTCAGGTTTTTGCTTACCACTACTTTATTTAAACCTATCCGTACGTCGTGTTTTACTATCGTATCCCTACTATGTGGGGAACTCTGTGCCACCACTTTCAAAGAGGGAAATTTACTCGTTAATCCGATCCGTACGCTTTGCATAGCAGTCTGTCAAAAGAATTTTTTGAGAAATTATACTAAAAGTTTCAAAGAGATCTTCATACTAGAAGTATTCTAAGATGTGAAGAATACAACCCGGGAGGTACATAATGACCCCAGGAAGTACGGATAGGGTTAAGGCTTTTGTAATACTGTTATATTTCAGATAGATGTTATTAAATTCGGAAGTCCTGCCTCTAAGAAAAAGCTTATAGTGTTGAAAAGGATGTTACACCAGAAACAATTATGCAAATTTTGCTTTTTCTGATATGTTGTCGCTATTATTATTATATTCCACAACATGAGGATAATTTGGGTAACTTTCATCTGATCAATCATGTCATGACAAGAGCTTTCTTTTGAAGAAGACTTTTTTAACATCTGTTTTATCTAATGAAATCCACAATGTCTTTTAAAACCAAAGCAATCCTAAAATGTGCTAAAATGTTTACTGTGATTTTCTTTCTTTTTTTAAAAACTCTGTGTTATTAAGGTAAATAAACATATTACCAGAAATGAATAAAAGTGGAACATTTTCCTCTTCAGTTATTTCTTTAAATACTGAACTGGATTTTTAAAAAACAAGACGGCAGAATTTGCTTGTGCCAGACTTTGTATTTTTGCAGTCTTTTCCCCTGGAAGTGTGAAAGGCTAGACCTTTACACTATTGTACTGTAACATGTGTGTGGACCACTACTTTTCCATGTTTTACAAGACTGCTGAAAATGATTTCTAGATAACATATTATGATAAAACATTCCACATGATATAAAACTTGTACCTCTGTTACCTTTGTGTGACTTGGCTATGCTGTATATCGTGTTAGTTATTCTCTTGTCTGTGACGTGAGAAACGTTTGGCTTGTCATGTGCCATTTTAGGAGCATCGTAACACCTTAATAAATAAAAAGATAGAGAATTTTGTTGTTGCTGTTGTTGTTGGGTTTTTTTTGTAATATGTTTTACGGCACTCGCGCCTGCATAAGGTCATATGAGTGCATGGGACACACATTAAACATTTTCAACCCCCCTGGGGCAGTGCCACTGACTGAAGTGTCTTTAGGCCATTCCCAAAGGGTGGACATTAACTTGTTCTTATGCACAGTAGAATTGTAAATGGGCTGTTTCAACAATGTCATACTCATACTGTTTCTGAACTGCAACAGGGAACTGCTGCTTTTTCTTTCCTAATCCTTACTATCATCATTTTTCCTCTACTTCTTTTGTATGTTTGTCACACTCTTGTGACCTGCTATTTCAGGGGTGCCTTGATAGTTGAAGCAGACCTTGTGCTGTTGAAGCAAGAGAGGTGAGCAGAGTAAGTCTGATTCCTTGTAAAGACTTCTCTGTTGACATCCAACCCTTGGCGCTCATATGACCTTATGCAGTTGCGAGCGCCGTAAACCTCTCCTAAAACAAACAGAAAAATAAAACTGTTTTCAGTTTAGGGAATTTTGAACGTTTCTGTTCAGACTCAAAGCCGGTCCATTTTTACACATGATTGTGTGAACTGACCAGCTTTCTTTTCTCAATCAGTGCAGGATTCTTGATGAGTAATCTGTCTACAGGGTAATAAATTAGAAGCAAAAGTGATGTATTATATTATATGTTTGATCACTATTATACTGTACAGTGGAACCCGGATCTATATATACTACACAGCAACACAACTTTTTGACAAACAATCGAGATGACACAGGTGTGCTTTTGAATGAATTGGTCTTTTTTTTGCACAGCTCATAACATGCAGCCTTTTCAGGCACCACTTGTTACTTCTCTTTATACATTACTTGCTCAGTGCCTGTAATTTTCGTCACAAAACTTCATGTTTGCTATAACGAACACTTGGATTCAACGAGATTTTAGGTCAGGCCCGGCGACGTCCTTGAATCCGAGTTCCACTGAATACAGTTTTCTTTCTTGTATTCTGTATGTCAGTGGTAACAATAAAAAATCATGTTGGTCTGAAATTACGTCAAGTCTTATTATTCCCTGCCAAACATAATGGATTGGAAACCTTGTTGGTGTCCTGGTATAGTACAAGTTTACGGAGCGAAAAATCTGAAACATGACATTGGTGCCAAATGTATATCTGTTTTCTGGCATGCTTGACACTCGAATCATACATTATTTTTCTTGAAAAAGTAATTTGGGAATTAGATGGTTTGTGATTGTTACTGTCGACATGTCAATAATTTATTGTCTCCTCTGTTCAACTAGACAATCTGATTTAGAATTAATTTTTATAAAGTGAAATGTATCTGCTAATGTTGCTTTTGATAGTAGGACCTTATTTGTAGATTCTGTGTTTGTGAATTAATGTATTTTTAATGTATTGCATTTCCCCAGTTACAATATTTGCCTGTGTGTAAGTGTTTAGTTGTAACAACAAAACTCTTAAATGATTCATTCATTCAGGTCGCTCACTATAATTTGTTTTAATGATACGTTTTTCTGTCTAGCTCAGGGTATTGCCCTTTGGTCTTATTGTTTACATTTTTGAAAATATACATATATATAAAAATAATGTAAATATATTCCTTGGCTCCTGCAGCAGGATGTGAAGGTGATTGACCTAGGTTTTATTGTGCTCATTTTTCTTGGCTGGAAATTTGTTGTAAGTGATATATTTACAGGTTTATGTGATGCATGCTGTTTTTGTTCCATTTTTGCCTTTTCTTTACCTTTTTATTTAATCAGAAATATTAGAGTTTTTTGTTTTTAAAGCCCCAAACATACACACATGTTCAAACACACACACACACACACACACACACACACACACACACACACACACACACACACACACACACACACACACACACACTCACATACAACGCACACACACACACGTTTATGTATATATCTATGTATGAGTATGGGTGTGTATACCCTTGTGTTTGTGTATCTCTGTATAGTGTGTGGGTGTCTGTTTGTGTGTGAAGGTGTGTGTGTGTTTGTCTATGTGTATGGTTGTGTATGTGTGTGTGTCTGTGTGTGCATGTGCATGCATGCATGTGTGCATATGTGCATGTGTATATGTGATTGTATGAATATGTGTATTTGTATGTACCTGTGTGTGTGTGCATGCAGGCATGCAAGAGTGTTTTCTATGGGAGAACTGCTTTTTAAATTTGTGCTATGTTCACAGTGTGTTTTTTTTGACAATGTGTGTGTTTGTATGTGTATATGTGTGTGTATGTGTGTGTGTGTGTGTGTGTGTGTGTGTGTGT
>NW_004797985.1:64268-65889 GCF_000002075.1 Aplysia californica
TTTCCCAAGGACACAACGTCGGGCCCTTGACGGGATTTGAACCCACGATCTTACGGTTGCGAGTCCGAGAGCCTAATCACTAGGCCACCGACACCACGTACATACATACATGTACTTTTATCCCAAACGAGCTCAGCTCCTTGAGTCTTGAAAAGAGATATTTTCTTGATTCCAATATAGTTGAGTCTTACTTGAAAAGAGATATTAATTATTTTTCTTGATCCCAATACAGTTGAGTTTTACTTGAAAAGAGATTTTCTTGATCCCAATCCAGTTGAGTCTTAAAAAGAGATATTTTTTTCTTTATCCCAATACAGTTGAGTTTTTGGAATACATATTTTTAAAATCTTTTACCCCAGTAAAGTGTTTGCGTCTTGAGAAAATACATTTTCTTTTACCTTTGTATGATTCATACCTTGAGACGATACATTACCCCCCCCAAAAAAAAAAACACAAACAAACCCAAAACAAAACAACAACAACAAAAAAACAACAAAAAAACAACAAAAAACAAAAAAAAAATCCAACAACAAACAAACAAACAAAAAAACACACAACTAAAAAACCAGTATAGTATCGTAAAGAGATTACACAGAGAGACAGAGTCAAGTCGTTGCAGCATCCAGTTACCCTTACCCATTTGTAGTAGTAACACTGGGAAAAAAAAGAGGGGTCGGTGGGGGGTTAGCTGTATTTAGTCTTTTTGACAAAACTTTTGATAGACTCAGAAGATTTCTATTGACTAGTAATGTAGTTTCAGTCTGTCCTGTCCACTGCCTATCTCGGTTGTGGCGTAAAAATACCCCCCCCCCCCCTCTTTGTCCCAATTAGAAAAAACAAGACATAGATAAGAAAATCTATTTTTTCAAAAAAGCAGCTATATCCACCCCCATCCCCTCCCCACACCCCCTTTTAACCCCCCCTCCACAGAAAATACATGTAGGCTAACATGCAAAACCCTTAACAAAAGACACAGTAAATTAAATAAATAGTTCTCTTGTGTTGAAGAGATTTTGTCTTAGACTAGATCTATATAAAATAACAAATTAGTGCAATAAGATGTTTGAAAAGTAAGGTAAAATAACCATAGTACAATAAATAGTGTTAGAAATTTAGAAAAGTGTCTCAAAATCCCTCAGATGACAACGTCATGACTTTTGGAGCGACAGCTCAGTCTGACGTCATTGATAACTGTGTGCCTTCAGCCACGTTTAGACCACACTGACGTCATCACGGCAAACATGGCCACCAACAGTGCAGACGCTTGGAGGAAGGTACAGCCACCTGAAGGAAGACAGACGTCAGTTTTGGTTTTTTAAGTTTTCGCTTAAGAGTATTACGGCACTTTAAACACAATAAGGTCATATAAGTGCTGAAGATTAGAGGGGTTAAACGAGAGTAACAAACACCAAATAGAAGGAGGGGAGATGAGGACGATACTGTAGATGATTGATAGGAAAGAAGGAACAAACCACACAAGAGCAGCCTCCAACCACCCACAGACCATGGGGGGAGAAATAGAGGGATGGAATGGGGGCAGGAGGAGGGGAGGGGAGGGGAGTGCAGTGTGTGTGTGTGTGTGTATTCGTGTGTGTGTGTGTGTATTCGTGTGTGTGTGTGT
>NW_004797985.1:65989-70989 GCF_000002075.1 Aplysia californica
GGGTAAATTTGTTTCCCGTTTTTATATTTGTTGCTGTTGTTGGCTTTTCTTTCGCCTTTTCGTTTTCTTCTTTCTTCTTTGTTTTAATTAAAAAAAACACACAAAAAACAAACATGATGCTTATCAACATCACATCGGATATGGGCCTAGAGGAGGTTCTGTTTGTGTTTGTTGACACCCCCCCCTCCCACTTTGTATTTGATTTTCGTCTTTTTTTTGGGAGGGGGGGGGGTCCGGGGTGGGTTCAGCACCAACAACCCAACCATCACACCTCCAAATTCGATTGAGCGTCTCTTCATATAGATCTAACGATATCATCCTCACAGGGTTTTGGGTTTGATTAAAGAAAAGCACATCACCACTACGACGGTATCGGGCAATTAATCAATGTAGCCTAGGAAAAAAAAGGGGAATCAACTTACACTTCAAAGCATTATAGCCGTCTGTGATTTTCTTGATATGTGTTTCACAGATTGCTTTTTTTTTATCACATGTTCCGAGGTACGTCTTTAGAAAGCTGAAAAAAGAGACGTTCAAAGAAATAGATAATAATAATAGATAGCATTTGTATAGCGCAAATTTCCGATTGTGGGTGGTTGGCGAGTGCTCTGGTGTGGCTTGCCCCTTCTTTCCTATTAAACATCTATCGCCTTTATCTCCCCTTCTTCTTTTTGTGTGTGTTACTCTCTTGTAACACCTCTAATCTTCCGCTCTTATATGACCTTATTGTGTTGCAAGTACCGTAAAACACTTCCTAAAAATAAAAGTCCCGATTCCGCAAATTCAATACTGTTATAATATGCCAGCTGTAGGACACATTTGAAGACCTCAAGGGGAAACTAGCATTTAGACTATGCTGCAGTTTTGTGTCGCTTGCAACACAAATAGGTTATATCAGTGCCCAAGATTAGAGGTGCTAGTGGAGAGTAACATACCAAGAAAAGGAGCAGGAGAGATAAGGACGCTAAAGTCTTTGATGGGAAGTAAGGAGCATGCCACACTGGAGCACACACCCACCACCTACAAAAACGGAATTTTCCCCAGGAAATGTAATACATATATATATACTTTTACTGCCTCTCTATCAAGGGCTCATAGACATGTCGCTGTAATGGACCACTGCGGCTCTCTCCTTGGGAGACTGTCTTAATATTGTCACTAGCAGTACGCGACTACAGCTATTTGTGATAAAGATGGTACCGATAAGCAATATCCTTGGAGTAACACAAGTAATAGATCAGAACAGACAATGGAAAAAAATAGAGATTTGTGACTTAGGCTATTTTCCAACTGCACTTTTCATTAACTGTTGTTTAGATTAGAGTTTTGTTCACCGGTAATTGTGGTGTATAGCGGTTCGGCGCTTCGCCGTCGAGAGCCGACGACCCGAGTTTGATACCTATGAGGGGAGAATTTCCATCGAGCATCCCGGTCTTTTTGCAAGGACGTTGTAACCCCTGGAGCAGTGCCACTGACTGTAGTGTCTTTAGGCCATTCCCAAAGGGGGGACATTTCTCGTTCAAGCACAGTAGAATTGTAAATGGGCTGATTCATGTCACGCTCATAACTGTGCCTCATCTACAACAGGGAACTGCTGCTTTTTCTTTCCTAATCCTTACTATTGTCATTTTCCTCTACTTCTTTTGTATGTTTGTTACACTCTTGTGACCTGCTATTTCCGGGGTGCCTTGATAGTCGAAGCAGACTTTGTGCTGTTGAAGCTTAAGAGGTGAGCAGAGTAAGTCTGATTCCCTGTAAAGATTTCTCTGTTGACACCCCCCCCCCCCCTTGACGATCATATGGCCTTATGCAGTTGCGAGCGCCGTAAAACCCTCTACTAAAACTTAACTCAGATTAGAGTTTGTTCACTGGTGTTTGTGGTATAGCGGTTTGGCGCTCAGCAGTCGAGAGCAGACGACCCTAGTTTGATACCTATGCGGGGAGAATTTCTATCGAGCATCCCGGTCTCTCTGCAAGGACGTTGTATCTCTCTTAGCCCAGGTTGGCGCTGACAGACAGTCTAGGGCCAAAGTCCTCTTCCTAAATGATCTAAATTTTGTTGTGAAAATGATGAAATGGTATATTTTTAACGCTCCTATCAACACTATTAGGTTGTGTAAGAGGCGGTACCTCCGAGGTTAACGTCTATCTCCATAAGGGCTGAGCCAAAAGGGGACATTTGTGCAAAGTGTCTTTCCCAAGGACACAACGTCGGACCGAGCTGAGGCTCGAACCCCAGAACCCATAATCTCACGACTCAGAGCCCGGTAACCAAACAACTAGGCCACCGACGCCACTTAAATAATTGTGTTGATATGGGGTGTAAGATATCACATTTAAAAAGGGTTTGATCCGACCAGCGATTTATCTCCAATCAAATAATTATTATAATACCCCAGCTTTCTAGAACGGCTTACCTGCATCCCTCGTTCTTGGTTGAGAATGAGCCTGTCGGTGCTGAACCACTGCAACAAGTCGGGTCCTTACCAGCTATATCTGTGACCTCCTTTATCTTCTTTTTTTCTTCCTCTGTTACTGGAAAAATGTAGGTCAATAAGTGTGCGGCCCTAGCTTTCTACAAGGCGTTTTATGGCAATTGAGGCGTTAAATACCCCCCCCCCCCCTTCCCAACAACAAAACAACAAAACCACCCCCACCCCAACCCCCCCCCCCAAAAAAAAGTCCCAAAGAAACAAAGCCCATGAAGTATTCCCCCAAGACAACCCCCCTTTAAAAAGGTGACAAAAACAAACAAATAAACAAACCAACAAACACACCAACAAGCAAATAAACAAACTTAAAAATAGACAAATTATGCAGAAAAAAATGTTTTGTTCTTTTTTAAATACCTCAACTAGGACGACATGCAAAAATACCCCCCCCCCCCGACAAAACAAAACACAAACAAAACAAAACAAAAACAAAAGAAAGTAAAATTGTAAAAAATCAGCAAAAGCAAAGCCAACAACAACAACAACAAAATAGATTACTTACATCCACCTCCTGAAGCTGTCGGCCCTATTACCGTTGCTGCCGATGCTGCCGATGCTGCCGATGCTGCCGGTCCTTTTGCCGATGCTGACGTTGCTGATGCTGACGTTGCTGGTGCTGACGTATCTGTTGCCTTTGCTGAAGTTGCTGATGCTGACGGATCTGTTGTCGATGCTGACGTCCCTGTTGTCTGCGTTGCAGATGTTGTTGTAGCTTCTCCACCTGATCAACAATGTATAAAAGCAAAGTAGGGAAGTAGAGTCTTGAATCTTTCTAGAACAGTAAATATACTGAATTGCAAAAGTTCTGTCACACCAATTACATTACGATAATTTTCGGTGCAGCGTAAGAATTGCAGTAAATATTTAAAGTACGAATTGTGTGTGACTTATGAGACTCTTTGTGCAAGAGTAGACGAAAGAAAACATAAACCGGAAGTAGTGCGTAGACAAAGTGTTGGTATTGATTTCTCTAGGTCTACGTTGAAATCAATGCTCCCTACACACAACATTTGCTTTGAATCACGTAGACAATGTGTAAACACACCTTACACACTATGAAATTCCGTACTTTTTAAAGGTTGGGTCCTTTTTTTCCACCTGTTTTTCAAAATAAAAAACTGATCAATTCAGAAAATGAAGGGGCTGTGTGTATGATAAATTCTATAATTGCACTTTCTGCTGTTGTAAGACACGTAAATGTGTGTAGAAGAACCATCTAACGCTTGAACAAACGTTTTAACACAACTAGAACTTTCCAAGACAAGCTTAGGCGAGGCCATCCAAGGGGACAACTCGACGTCAGAATTGGGTTATTGTCGATACCCATACGAAACCCGTTCCAACTAAGTGCATAGACTGTCAGGTACTTCGGACTATCTTAAAACACCATTATTAGACATTTATAAGATCGTGGATTACGTGATTATCGCCCTTTGCGTTGAGTCATTCTAACCCTGTTACATCGAACAAATAGCCAAATTTTGGCTCAACAACATTGGCGATAAAACTAAAGACGTTGGTAAAGTGTTCTTTTAAGCAATGGTTAAGGTTTTTATTTCGTCGCATTGATGGAAGAGAAAAAGTGTTTAAAAGAAGAGGATAGAAATTTCCCAAATCCAACGTCCCCCAAGAGGCCTGAATCGGTGGCTGAAATGTGATGGTACGGGGTGGAATCTCTGCTCTGTATCGTACACATTTGGTTACTTTTCAAAGCAACCTCAAAGGACGACGGTATTGTTTCGAAATTCATCGTCACGTTGACTGCCCTACATGGCACGGATGATGGAACGTGCTAACAAGACAACGCCCGACCACACATGGCTACGAACAGTGAAAACTCCTTCCAAACTCATTGAATCGTTGTTCTGGACTGGCCTGCAAGACCAACAAGCCGTAACCCAACAGAACATCTGTAAGAAGATGGCTTTGACTGGAGGATTTCAGACAACCATAAGGACATTAATTCAGTCAACGAACAGATGTTTTGCATCAGTTATTCAAGCTGGAAGAGGCCACTCGCCATACTGAGCAAACTTTGATTTGGATTTTGCAAGGGTCAGTGTGAATAAAATGATCTCCCTTGAATAAAGAAAGACATTAAAAGTTATCAATTCTTTTCATGTCATGTTGGCAGAAAATGAATAAAGATTTCGTGTACCAAATTCCTCTTAGCTATGTTGGATAGTAAACGAGTTATTGTACTTTTAAGGTGGGTGTGACAGAACTTTTGCAACTCGGTAGGTATAAATATAACCCAAAAAAAAGTTTGGTCTCTTAAATGGCTCAACATTTCAACCCAAAGACTCCTTCAGAAGCGACTTAGGTAGAGTTGTAGAGAGTGCTGTGTCTTCAAGGTGACTAAAAATACAAAAAGTCACATTTTAAAATGCAATAACTCGGTCATATCAGCACCAATTTTAACAAAGCTTAGAACAAATAATAGAGTGCAAATAAAGGGACGTCAAATTTGTCAGTATGAATAAATTCAACCTCTGTGCTAGAAAAACA
>NW_004797985.1:75989-81614 GCF_000002075.1 Aplysia californica
CGGTGGGACGTTGTGTCCTTGGGAAAGGCACTTTGCACGAATTTCCCACTTGGCGCGGTTTTTTCGGAGATGGACGTTAAACACGGAGGTCCCGCCCCTTAAATAACCTAATAGTGTTGATAGGGGCGTTAAGCCCTTACCATTTCAATTTTTTTCCAGAAGAAAAGGAACAGGAAGGATAATACAGGATTGAGAAAAATCCCAAGCGTGGAAAGAGAAAAACGAAGATTAAATAAACAAGAAATACAGCCAAAGCCAGAAAAATAGATACCTAATGAAAGTAACCCCCCCCCCCATTAGACATTGCTCTCAAATCCGCTAGTATAGGGAAGAGTACCATCCGAAATGACTTTGATTTTTAAAAACGTTCCTTCCTCTGGTATTTTTATACACCTGAATGAACTTAAATAAATGTTTTCAGAGAATCTAATTTATATGCGCCATGACCTTTAGAGCGTAAGATCCCTCAGTATGGACCTGCATAAATGAAAAAACACCTGTGCGACATTTATAAATGAGTGGAAATAAACTAACGGAACAGCATTAAGCAAGTCTGCGAGAATAATAAATAAACCAGGTTGCTTAAAGCGAGTGACATAATGAAACAACAAGAATAGAGCCATGATCCATAGACGATATATTATCTAGCAAAACTGATACAGCCGGTCATGACCAGAAAAAAAGAAGGCACAAGTAGATCTAGACCTACAAGTGAAAATAGACATTTTTTTCTCTATGTAATCCTCAAACTGAAACTTTGGTCAATGTTCAAAGTTTTACATAAATAAGCATACTCATTCTTCTTTATTTTACGTGTTTATTTTTCTGTCCAGTCTAGCGCTTGTTTTTAGTTTCCAGAAATGTTATAAATAAATAACGAATGGCAGAGAAAATTTTTCCTTACGTGGTTGAACTGTTTTTATTGTTCATATGAAATGTGCTTTATTCTCAGTAATCATGCACTTACACGACTATTTTGCGTTGCAGGTGCCGTAAAACTCCTACTAAACTTAACAACGAACCCTTTTTCCAAACAAACAAACCCGTCAAAAGTAGCAAACACATTAGAATACCTGGGAACTGTCTCGACAAGTAAGCCTATTCTTTACGGTCTCCACGAGGCGTTGGTGATGCGAGGAAAGTCCACGCTTTATTTCGGGATGTCCAGCACTTTTATGGAGATTCGGCGAGTGTTGTGTATCCTGTATTAACTCTTGTTACTCATGGCAACGCGTCCTTCCGGGTCCAAAATTTGTTGTTTTTTTTGGGTACTATTTGCGCAATAACAGCCCCCCAAAACGCGCTGTTTTGACATGCGTATTTTGATGATTGCGTCAAAGATAACTATTAAGTCAACATGCAACCCATGTTTATGTGACAAGCACTTCAAAGTTTGTTTGTCTTTCTTTTTTTTTATCCTCTTCAGTTTCTCATTCCCACTTAGAGCTGCCATTCGCCTTATCTTAATCCATGTATAATTTTATTTGCAAGATAATTTCAGGGTGACCTTACCAGAACGTACCAAATCTGTTTTGTTCAGAGCACGTTTGTATAAAGTAGATTCTATGCGTCGGAAGTCAGTTGGCCCGAATTTTTAAGAAAATTAACTGTAAGGAGAAAAATGACAAGTTTGGATAAGTTAGACAGTTTTTCCATGACATTAGAATAATGATAAGAAGAAGAGAGAAAAAAACCGACGACGATGACAACATTAACTATAGCAAAAAGAATAACTCCACTAATAATGTAAAATCATTATTAATAATGAATAATGGTAATAATCAGGGGCGGCTCGTGGGCCTTAAAAGTGGGCGTGCACAATTAGGTTAAAACAGTTTGAAGTTGTCAAGGGCATGGTAAATGAGATGTTATCTTGATCCTACCTGTTTTGAGAAAATCTATTTGAAGAAGAAGTCTTCCTTTCGTTCTTTTGCTGCAGCAAAAGTGTCCATTATTCTTTTGATCAAGTTGGGCATGCTGTCAGTGATGTCCTTGTGGATCGACATAAACGTCAGTGCGATTTCTAGGATTTTCCCATACTTCTCTAAATGTTGCGTCGAGTTTGTAGTCCTTCAGAGTTGAATAAAGGCCCTGGATTGTACAAACTTGAGCAGACTTAAATATTTCATTGCACTGTAATACTTATAATTCATTTTGTTACTTGATTTTATGCAATACAGTAATATTTCTGTAAACAATCCTAAAAGAACTCTGTAAGAAACGACTTTTGGTAGTCTTGGAATTTGGAGGAGTCGAAGATTGATAGTGCGTTGAATTTTTGCTTTTGCTTCAAGAAACTGTCAAAGTTTGAGAATCTATTTTATTCCATACTTGGAGTAGTTTTAGAATTGCACTTCCGTTCGTAAAATATATCCTTATATTTCACACGTGAAATATTATAGGCTGGCTAAGCTGATATCTCACACGTGAAATATAAAAATTTGCATAATTTACTCTGTGCACTATATTCGCCTTCTACTTCTAGGCTAGATCTATCCCTCTTTAAGCAAAGCAAATCTAGATTCTAATTTAAAAAAAAAAACAAACTTCGCTGCGAATCGCGCTCACAATGGGCACCCAAACAAACACTAGTCTCCCAGTCTCGCTATCCCTGATAAATTTAGATCTAGATATCTAATCGAGTATAGGTGCAAATTCCTTAATTTTTTTTCAAATAGAGTCAAATGATGGGCACCATAAGTAAGTAAGTGACATCTTTTTTCTTGAAAAAAATAATCATTTGTTCCAATGGGTCATCATAATAATGTGGCTTCTCAGGTACCGCTAAACTGGCCTCTAGTACAACTGACGTTTGAGAATTGCTTTTTCCGTCCAGACATTGTAACAGCACACCAGATAAATACAGTGGGTGGACAGTGGACATTAAATTAAGGATAGATCTTGCACAACTTGTAAATAGCGAGGCTAAAAATAGAGGGTAACAATCCAGATTTTTCCCAATTCTCAATCTGACTCCGAGGTGCATGAAAATGTTGTTTTCATGACGAGACTCTAGAATGAATTTTCTTGTTCAGTTCGCTGGTCATTTGAACTTTGTTGATTCGGATGTATTTCGCCAGCTGATATCAGTATGGCATATGATTTATCCTACTTGTGAAATTGTCAGTTGTAATCACTCGTTGAAACTCGTGATTACAACTTGGCAATTTCACTCGTAGGATAAATCATGATCTTACACCAGAACTCACGTAATACATTCTTAATGTCACAGGCCTGTTTGAGGCAATTTCGTTGGTGTTGTAATGCTCCGTCTTTTGGAAGCGTGTTTCTCTGTGGTCTGTTTTGTTGATAGAACATGTACACTGTTTTTAATCTCCTTGACGGGTACTTTAAAGGTGCCTAGAGCTTGTTAGGTTGCTATGGGCGTTTTACTTCTGAATTGGAGGATCCGATAAACAGCGTCAACGTGCGTGAACACTTTGTTGGAAAAGTTCAAAAAGAAGAGAACATTCTGGATACCATCGTGGATGGAATTATCGTCCCACTGCTCAGACTGCATTTCTGCAAGACAAAGCTGGATCTCGCCTTTCCAAATGAAGACTATGCTAATTAGTCGAGACTGTAAAATCCACTTTGTTTCAGATGACCATGGAATATTCCGGTGACAAACGCGTCTGAGAACGCCGACGCATTTTGAAGATTGGGCAAAAAATGTCGAAGAGCCTGCATAGCGTTAGCGAAAAATACCTCTAGGCTCTGTTCCCCGACAAATCACCCTTTTCATGACCGCGAAGGGCGAGTTCGTGAGTTTCACAGAACAAAATACACTCGATAACCTTACACTGTACGTGCCTGTTCTTTCTCACTAATTCGTTATTCTGAGACGTTGCAATGCGATGACCATACGACTAGCTGCGCTGCTATGTCTACTTGTCCGAAAGTATGATACTTAACGGCATTGTTTACGTGCGCTCTTGATGACTCATGACTTTAATGCGTTGTGTCACGTGGACAAGATCAGTGAAACCTGTCTTAGACTACTTGGGTTTGTCAGTTCCAAAAAGCAGACAGGAGAAACAGCAGGCCTACAATGAGTATGTACATGTATTTGCTAACGCTGACTGTAAGCCACTCCACTTTTGGTCGGTTGTTTTATTTTGATATCTTTGGGTTGGTGAGGACCTAATTCTTTCACTCTCTTCTTGTTACTTTGTTTGGTGAACTGATTTTATTTGCAATCAACTTCATCCACCCTGCATGGGAATACACACTCGAGAAATAAAACTTTCACCACTGCACCATTTCAACTTCTAACACAGTGACCTAATTATGTCATGTTGACCTCGCTCAAGTTCAGGGTTACAGAGTTGGGGCCAGAGATGTAAATGGCAAGACAATGGACCAATAGCACATCACTGTGAGCACTGCTGTGGATTGCTCCGTAGCTATCATAATACATGTGCAGGCATTGAATTGTGTAGGCTATCGTGAACTGGTCTGAGATTGCGTTATTTTTAGACTGCCTCTATGGGCTTTGTTCGGCTGGTGCACATCATCTAGGGTGCACATTGAGATTGTGCCGCCTTATTAATATTTATGAAGTAAGAAACTCGGCCAAAACGTCATCGTTGTTTGGGTCGGCCCATAGAGCATTTTCCGAGATAGATTACTCCACTGAACATTTAATCTTTTTACTTTGGTGAAGCACAAGAACTTGATATGGTATAGTAGATGTTGTAGATTTGTAGATGTGGTAATGAACGAATAGACTGTGGCGAAGAATTTGTACGGAAAACTGATTGGATGGTGGAAGGTAAAGGTTCTTTTATTGTCTCTTTGTGGGTGTTGTGCGCATTAACATTTTTAGGCGGCAGTGCACAACCGTGCTCTATAACTAGCCGCCCCTGGCAATACATGTAATATAATGATAATGATGATTAAAGTGCTTTACACTAATTTTCCTCACTTCCCCCAGGTGAGAATAGGTGCCCGGCTATAGGTACCGAAATATCTTGTCAGTGTGTTAGTGTTCTAGTCCCTATAAAATGACAGCTTGAACTGTACGCTCCCCTGGAAGTTGAGACTGTCTCAGACTGCTATCACGCCTGCTGGGGTAATAATATCTGTCACGACGCCGTGGAATCAGGCGCTTGTAAAATTTTGGTTATAATAGAGTTATAGTTATCATCATAACGCTTGTTCATTTGCCTTACATTTGGCGAAAAGTTAACACCCATCTGTCTTGAATAGAAGTCGAGATATTTGTGATTGAAGGTGATGGGGATCGTCTGGTCTTAGAGGTTATATTAGCGAGAAAATCGCCGCCTAAGTTTGGAGACTTGCAAAGGTTCAGTGTAATTTTTAAATATTTTAACAAATAGCGTTTTTAAAAGGACATAACAAGGTGTTGCGTGTTGAGGCCCCCCCCAAGAAAAATCGAACAAAATTGCTCAACACCCACAAATGATGCGAATTTCTTTGATTCCATTGTTTTAACGCCCCCCTGATTTCAACACGCTGCCTCACATATTATAGTAGATTGCAAAGTGCACAGAGCTTGCTGTTGCGCTATACAAATTCTATCTATCTATCTATCTATCTATCTATCCATCTATCTATCTATCTATCTATCTATCTATCTATCTATCTATCTATCTATCTATC
>NW_004797985.1:82457-85319 GCF_000002075.1 Aplysia californica
ACACACACACACACACACACACATACAGACACATACACAAGCGCTCTTTCTCTCTCACTCTCACTATTTCAGCCACCATACCCCGTCCTCATCTGTACCCTTTCAACACACGTTTATTTACTGCTGCCTCTCCCTCTTTCTTTCGTCATAGTTCTCAGTGGGCCCTTAATGTATTTGTCTTCAATCACGTCCAAATTTTTTGGTACCCCAAATTTCAGAACCATAAAGCAGCGTTGGTTTAATCTTTATATCAAACATTTCTTTTTGCTGTTTCAAAATTTAATTCTTGGTAAGAAACAAAAATTGGGACGTGATTGATGATGATCAGCTTAAGTTCTGGAAAGCCTTTTTGGGTCTTGGCAAAACTACACCCAAATTTTTAGTTCTAAAAGAAGTGGGAAGAACCAATTTATATTCTGATTACATGCATTGTGTCGTTAAATTCTGGTGCAGATTTATACACTTAGAAAATGACAGATATCCAAAGAAATGCTACATGCAATTATATCGTTCCTGTGAACTGGGCAGAGTCAACGTGGCTACGGAAGTTAAAAACCTATTATTTTCCCTGGGTTTTGGATATGCCTGGTTTTCTCAAAATGTTGGAAGTACTAGACTCTTTCTCAGTGAAGTAAAAAGTTAGGCTTGTTGATCATTCTGTGCAGAGCATAGAGGAAGAAGTCTGTCGCAAGTATAATGTTTTCTCTCTTACAATTCCGTTTCAAGAAACAGCTGAATATATCACCAACCTCCCACGGTATTGGAGCAGAAGAGTCATAGCTTTGTTAAAAATCCATAGCCTTACATTAAATAAAAATCTATATCAGTGGAAATTAACGAATTCGCCCTTATGTGAGAGGTGTAACTCTCATGAAATTGAAGACAAATTTCACTTTATTTTCTATTGTTCACACAGACTTTGTCCATCAAAGGAAATTAAAAACTGTTAATCCCTCCCAGCCTGAATCGGCCCACTTACAGAAGGAATTTGGCTGATATTCATTTGGGATAAACCAACAGGCTGCGCCGGGGAACAGCGACTGACGACGTCATTTTACCATGGAACAGCACACCGGGGAACAGTGAATAGTATTTTACTATGTTTCTTTGTTACAGTTTATCTTGACGTAATTGCCCACAGAACATAATAATATGTTACATTTCGTCTCGATTTCTAAGTAAATAATAAGGGTCATGTGGATAATTAAAAAAAAAAACACCCCAAAAACCTGTCAGCTGTGACGTGAGATGCACAACGGAGCGGGTGACCTTGCTACGAGGACTTCAGATTCAAAATTGACAATAAAAAACGAAGTTTATTAAAGTTAAAAATATGGCATCAAATCAGGTTCTACGCGAGCCATTTTACTTATTTCTAAACTCTGATTTCGAAAATTAAAATAGATACATTTTTAGTGGCGATAATCATTTTAAAAATTCTGCTTGCAAAATTTAATTCCGCGTAGCAGCAAACTTAAAAGTAGGCACTTCATTGAAATTTTCAAACTTCTCCAAGAGCACCGAAATTAGAATTAAAGGAAAGAGCCTGGCTTTCTGTTTTCAGAGCTTAAAATTTTTTTGTGACATCTTTGTTAATTCAGAAGCAGCAACCATTTTTGTGAATCAATTTTCACCCTGATATGGCAAAATTTTTGCATTGCATTTTGTGCCACCAAACTTCCAAATTTTACATCAAAACGTCATACAATCCTTAATAATAGTTGTATCGTACCCTTTGATGTATCACCTTTTTTGCTGTTTTATGTAGAATCAATAATAAACAGTATACGGCAAGTGCACTATGAGTAAAATCTTATTTATCGTTTAATTACGTCATAAGCGTTCAATGTTTTTTATGTTTTATGTACAGAAGAATTGGAAAAGGACATATCAGTATCAGTAATTTTTTTTTGTATTTGGAAAGAAAACAATACACATCAGTGTTCAGTCTGACAAAAACAAAACAAAAACTATTCTCTCTGTGACTTTCAGCTGTGTAGAATAGAGGCAAGAAAAATTAAAACAAATAAAAAATTAAAAAAGACATCTGTACCTCTGATGCTGGAACGTCACTAAAACTAGGGACACCTGTCAAACAAGAAACATCAGCAGACTTGAGAATAACTTTCGATGGATTGAAAAATTGAACAGGCTCAAGGAACAAAATCCCTTTATCTAACCCTAAATAAACCCGAACTCCTAAGATATTCTAACAAGGGAAATAACCAACTTGTCACTTAAATGAAACTTATTACTGTGATTACTTCCCTGGAGTCACACGGCGAGGTGTTTGTGAAAAATGCAAAAATAAATAAAGAAATTTAAAAAATCGGGAAAAAACGCGGGGAATCCAAAATTATGAAAAAAGTTGCAGATTATGGGAAAAAACGCGGCTGCAGCTCGGCCGCACAATCACATAATCCGACGGAGAAAGATTACTGCGTCAAAGAGTCAAATGGTTCGGACATCTAACCAGAATGCCCCAGAAACAAGTACCGGCTAGAGCTTACCACACCCAGGAATCCGGCTTCAAATCAAGAGGAAGACCAAGAAAGACTTGACTGGATGGGGAAAAAGGTCCTGGAACAACATAACATATCTATCACATACGCTACACACCTAGCACAGGACCGAAACCTGCACCTCCCCTTAACATCCAAAGGATATCAGTGGAAGGAAAAAGTAAAGTAAGAACTGAGGAGCAAAAGTGCTCACTTTGTTGCAACTAGCATCTTTCTTCGTGGTTATTTCATCAGTGGAAAAGAGTAATAGGCTTACACTACTAATACCATGAGTCGTGGAAGGATGGCGGCGGTGGAAGTTATCAGAGAAATAAGATGACAAGAAGGATATATATATATA
>NW_004797985.1:85706-88969 GCF_000002075.1 Aplysia californica
GGGGGGGGGTATGCAGCGGATCCCACGTTCCAGTTCCAAGCATTTTTCATTCTAGTTCATTCGACGGAAAAGAAAGAAAATCTGGATCAGGACGAGCAATAGACCTAAGAATCTTTTTCAAGCAAATAATTACATCAGATACTTTAATAGGCGCCTCAATTTAATTTTGACTTTGTTAACAACATGAGCCCGGACTCTTCAACTAGGTCCTACGCATTGTAAGGCTTTGGGCAGAGGAAAAAGGGAGGAGGAGGGGGGGGAGGTCTCAGTGAAAAGGAAATACTTGGAAGGTCAGTGATTTTAAAACATCACCAAAATTTTGGTTTACATTTCAAACTGTAGTTTACAACGTTTAAAAATCTCTCGGCGATGTATTTACCTGTCTTGTACATTTCAAACAATGAACAGAGGGAGCCAAAAGCTCAAGGAGAAAAATGCGTGACGCCACGGCTCGGTGCGATGTCACGGTGGAAGGGTTCAGCTTGGTTTTCGTGGATTTAGTTGATAAAAGGGTAAGACTACTCTAGCCAAGGTAAGACTTCTAAGAATGCCATTTAAACGTTTTCTGGAAGAACAAAGAATGGTTTATCCACATATGTGTTTTTAAAAGGACGTAAAAGCTTAGCTAAAAAAAAGAAAATTAGAAAAAAAAATGCATAACGCCCAGAAAAATAATATATAACCGCTTCTTTGATTTCAATATTTTGACGAGCGCCTGATTTCACCTCGATGCCTCACATATAAAACATGCATCTCAGTTGCCTTTGTGTGACTTGGCTATGCTGTATATCATGTTAGTTATTCTCTTGTCTGTGACGTGAGAAACGTTTGGCTTGTCATGTGCCATTTTAGGAGCATTGTAACACCTTAATAAATACAAAGATAGAGAATTTTTAACGTTTCTGTTCAGACTCAAGGTCGGTCAATTTTTACAAATGATTATGTGAACTTACCAGCTTTCTTTTCTCAATCAGTGCAGGATTCTTGATGAGTAATCTGTCTACAGGGTAATAAGATTAGAAGTGTTTGAGAATATTGTGTCAAAAGTGATGTATTATATTATATGTTCGATTACTATTATACGGTATACAGTCCTCTTTCTTGTATTCTGTATGTCAATGGAAACCATAAAAAATCATGTTGGTGTGAAATAACGTCAAGTTTTATTATTGCCAGCCAAACAAAATGGCTTGGAAACCTTGTTTGTGTCCTGGTATAATACAAGTTTATTGAGTGAAAAATCTGAAACATGACATTGGTGTCAAATGTGTATCCGTTTTCTGGCATGCTTGATACTCGAATCATACATTATTTTTCTTGAAAAAGTAATTTGGGAATTAGATGGTTTGTGATTGTTACTGTCATCATGTCAATAATTTATTGTCTACTCTGATAAATTAGACAATCTGATTTTAATTTAATCTTTTAAAAGTGAAATTTATCTGTTAATGTTGCTCTTTCTGTAGGACCTTATTTGTAGATTCTGTGTTTGTGAGTTAATGTATTTTTAATGTCATTGTATTTCTCTAGTTACAATATTTGCCTGTGTTTGAGTGTTTAGTTGTAACAACAAAACTTTTAGAAAGATTCATTCTTTCAGGTCACTCACAATAATTTGTTTTAATGATACGTTTTTCTGTCTAGCTCATTGTGTTGCCCTTTGGTCTTAGTGTTTACATTTTTGAAAGTATACATATAAAAATAATATAGTTATATTCCTTGGCTCCTGCAGCAGGATGTGAAGGTGATTGACCTAGGTTTTATTGTGCTCATTTTTCTTGGCTGAAAATTTGTTGTAAGTGATATATTTACAGGTTTACATGATGCATGTTTCTGTAACATTTTTGCCTTTTCTTTACCTTTTTATTTAATCAGAAATTTAGTGGTTAAAAAAACAACTGTCGAACAGTGCCCCCTCTTTATGCCGCCCCCCCGCCCCCCACACACACACACAGATAGACACACACACACACATACACACACATTTATGTGAGTACAGGCGTGTATATCCATGTGTTTGTGTATCTCTATATAGTGTGTGGGAGTCTGTTTGTGTTAACCCCCCCCCCCCACACACAGATAGACACACACACATACACACACATACACACACATTTATGTGAGTACAGGCGTGTATACCCATGTGTTTGTGTATCTCTATATAGTTTGTGGGAGTCTGTTTGTGTGTGAAGGTGTGTGTGTGTGTGTTTGTCTGTGTGTATGTTTGTGTGTGTTTGTGTGTGTGTATGTGTGTGTGTATGTGCATGCATGCGTGTGTACGTATGTGCATGTATGTGTGTGTGTGTGTGTGTGTGTGTGTGTGTGTGTGTGTGTGTGTGTGTGTACGCACACGCAAGAGTGTTTTCTATGTGGAAATCGAATTTTAGGTTTGTGCTTTGTTGGCTGTGTGTTTTTGACAACGCATACCACGGTAATGAAGCCTTGTGACAGCGTTATATAATAAACTATGTAGTGACTACACATCAACATAATGAACACGATTTCCTTAATAGTAATATTTTTTTCTTCACTTGCATGTGATGTCTGATTTTGTATAAAGCAGGTGGGTGGCTCGCAGGTGCTCGTGTCTGGTTTGCTCCTTCTTTCCTATCAAACATCTATCGTCCTGATCTCTCCTCCTTAATTTTTTGTGTTTGTTACTCTCTTGTAATACCTCTAATCTTCGGCCCTTATATGATCTTACTTACTTTAATACTTGAATGTAGAACTGGGGTCTTAGGAAGAAAGGGTGCTCCATGCTTCCTCGCCCCTCTTTATGAGGGTCCATTTCAGCGTGGGCAGGCTGATTGTTTCTATCATCCTTATTGTGTTGCAAGTGCCGTAAAACTTTTACTACCCCCCGGGGCAGTGCCGCTGACTGAAGTGTCTTTAGGCCATTCCCAAAGGGGGGGGGGGGGAGCATTTCTCGTTCAAGCACAGTAGAATTGTAAATAGGCTGATTCATTATGTCAATCTCATAACTGTGCCTGATCTGCAACAGGGAACTGCTGCGTTTTCCTTCCTAATCCTTACTATTGTATTTTCCTCTACTTCTTTTGTGTGACCCTCTATTTCCGGGGTGCCTTGATAGTCGAAGCAGACCTTGTGCTGTTGAAGCTAGACAGGTGAGCAGAGTAAGTCTGATTCCCTGTAAGGACTTCTCTGTTGACACCCACCCATTGGCGCTCATATGACCTTATGCAGTTGCGAGCACCTTTGTAAAACCCTCTACTAAAACTAAAAACCTTTCATCCCCCTCACCC
>NW_004797985.1:91443-93818 GCF_000002075.1 Aplysia californica
TAATTTTGTTTCCCGTTTTTATATTTGTTGCTGTTGTTGGCTTTTCTCTCGCCTTTTCGTTTTCTTCTTTCTTCTTTCTTCTTTGTTTTAATTTTAAAAAAGAAAAAAACAAACATGATGCTTATCAATATCACATCTGATATGGGCCTAGAAGAGGTTCTTTTTTTGTTTGTTGACCCCCCCCCCAACCCACCTTGGTATTTGATTTTCGTCTATTTTTGGGAAGGGGTGGGGTGGGTTCAGCACGAACAACCTAACCATCACACCCCCAAATTCGATTGAACACCCCTTCATATAGATCTAACGATATCATCCTCACAGGGTTTTGGATTTGAGTAAAGAAAAGCACATCACCACCACAACGGTATCGGGCAATTAATTAATGTAGCCCAGGAAAAAAAAGGGGAATCAACTTACACTTCAAAGCATTATAGCTGTCTGTGATTGTCTTGACAGGTGCTTCACAGATTGCTTTTTTCGCATCACATGTTCCGAGGTACGTCTTTAGCTTGCTGAAAATAAGAGACGTTCAAAGAAATAATAATAATAGATAGCATTTGTGTAGCGCAAATTCCCGATTGTGGGTGGTTGGCGGGTGCTCTGATGTGGTTTGCTCCTTCATTCCTATCAAACATCTATCGTCTTTATCTCCCCTCCTTCTTTTTGTGTTTGTTACTCTCTTGTGACACCTCTAATCTTCGGCACTTATATGACCTTATTGTGTTGCAAGTGCCGTAAAACAATTACTTAAAATAAAAGTCCCGATTATGCAAATTCAATACCGTTATATGCCAGTTGTAGGACACACTTGAAGACCTCAAGGGGAAACTAGCATTTAGCTTAGTTTAGACTATGGCAGTTTTACGTCGCTTGCAACACAAATAGGTTATATCAGTGCCCAAGATTAGAGGTGCTAGTGGAGAGTAACATACCACGAAAAGGAGCAGGAGAGATAAGGACACAAAAGTCTTTGAAGGGAAGGAAGGAGCGAACCACAACAGAGCACACACCAACCACCTATAAAACCGGCATTTCCCCCAGAAAATAGAATATCTTTCCCAAGGACACAACGTCGGACCGAGCTGAGGCTCGAACCCCCGAACCCACAATCTCACGATTCCGAGTCCGGTAACCTAACAACTAGGCCACAGAGGCCACTTAAATTGTTTTGATAGGGAGTGTGACATACCACATTTAAAAAGGGTATGATCCAACCAGCGATTTATGTCCAATTATTAAATTATAGGCATAATATTCCATCTAGCATAAGGCTGTTGTCAGAATGAGCATAGATGTGTATTGATCTTAGAGTATGTATCTATATATAACTCCAAAGGTCTAGTATTTAAATTCCTGCATGTGGTTGAATGATGCATTCGGTGTATATGTACATTTTGTCAGCTTTGCTTCTCTTTTCATATTGAATTTTAAGGAGAGTAATATATATAATTAACATAAAAAAAAATGTATACCTGCATGTGTTTTTACGGTCCTGTACAGCCAAGGAAAATTTCCCTCTGGGATAATAAAGCACTATTTTATCTTATCTTATATTATCTTTTTATAATGGCTTACTTGCATCCCTCCTTCTTGGTTGAGAATGAGCTTGTTGGTGTTGCACCAGTGCAACAAGTCGAGGGAGCCGCAGTTATGGCAGCAATGACGGCCTCTATCTTCAGATTATCTTCCGGTGTTACTGGAGACAAAAAAAAGTTGGTCAGTAAGCGTGCGATAACATTTGAAATGAAATCATTATTACCCCTATCTACCAAATTTTATCGTTTAATGCCCAGCGCCCATTGTGCAAAGTTTCGTCAAGTCCACATTTGTTTTGTTTTGTTTTGGAATAGTGCAACGTTTGACTTTCTTAGTCTGAATCGTCAGATTGTGATGAGCACAACGGCAAAAGTCAATAAGAAGCAGCGGTATTAGTTCTCGTTTACTTTTCCCCTTGCACAATTTAATCAAAATGACGCGACCTGATTAGTTTTTGTTTAGTTTTAATAAGTGCTTTACGACGCTTGTAAGAACATTAAATAATTATAAATGCCAAAGATTAGAAGTGTTACAAAAAAGTAACAAACACACTAAAAAGGAGAGATAAGGATGATAAGTGGTTTATAGGAATGAAGGAGCAAACCACACCAGCAGAGCACCCGCCAACATCCTACATCTAATTTTTTTGAACGTTGTACATGTGGTGTATTAGCTATAGTCAACATAAGGTTATGGGGGTAGGTAAGATGTCGCACCTAGCCCTCTCGTATAAGGTCAAAATCATGGATGTGGCTGAAAGACAGCAGTAAGAAGGAGCCAAAGAGTAGAAAGGCTGGTGAAACAGTCAGGAGCCCAAAGGAGGGAGCGAAACGGAGTGT
>NW_004797985.1:95456-96129 GCF_000002075.1 Aplysia californica
ACTTACATCCTGTTCCCGTTCCTGTTCCTGCTCCTGTTCCTGCTGCTCCTGTTCCTCCTGTTCCTGCTCCTGTTCCTGTTCCTGCTCCTGTTCCTCCTGTTCCTGCTCCTGTTCCTGTTCCTGCTCCTGTTCCTCCTGTTCCTGCTCCTGTTCCTGTTCCTCCTGTCCCTGTTCCTGCTCCTGTTGCTGCTCCTGTTCCTGTTCCTGTTCCTGCTCCTGTTCCTGTTCCTCCTGTTCCTGCTCCTGTTCCTGTTCCTGTTCCTGTTGCCGCTCCTGTTCCTGTTCCTGTTCCTGTTCCTGCTCCTGTTCCTGTTCCTCCTGTTCCTGCTCCTGTTCCTGTTCCTGTTCCTGTTGCCGCTCCTGTTCCTGTTCCTGTTCCTGTTCCTGCTCCTGTTCCTGTTCCTCCTGTTCCTGCTCCTGTTCCTGTTCCTCCTGTTCCTGTTCCTGCTCCTGTTCCTGCTCCTGTTCCTGCTCCTGTTCCTGTTCCTCCTGCTCCTGTTCCTGCTCCTGTTCCTGCTCCTGTTGCTGCTCCTGCTCCTGTTCCTGTTCCTGTTCCTGTTCCTGTTCCTGTTCCTGCTCCTGTTCCTGCTCCTGTTGCTGCTCCTGCTCCTGTTCCTGCTCCTGTTCCTGTTCCTGTTCCTGTTCCTGCTCCTGTTCCTGTTCCTCCTGTTCC
>NW_004797985.1:96229-98257 GCF_000002075.1 Aplysia californica
TCCTGTTCCTGTTCCTGCTCCTGTTGCTGCTCCTGTTCCTGTTCCTGTTGCTGTTCCTGCTCCTGTTCCTGCTCCTGTTCCTGCTCCTGTTCCTCCTGTTCCTAATCCTGCTCCTGTTCCTGTTCCTCCTGTTCCTGTTCCTGCTCCTGTTGCTGTTCCTGTTCCTGTTCCTGTTCCTGCTCCTGTTGCTGCTCCTGTTCCTGTTCCTGTTGCTGTTCCTGCTCCTGTTCCTGCTCCTGTTCCTGCTCCTGTTCCTCCTGTTCCTAATCCTGCTCCTGTTCCTGTTCCTCCTGTTCCTGTTCCTGCTCCTGTTGCTGTTCCTGTTCCTGTTCCTGTTCCTGCTCCTGTTGCTGCTCCTGTTCCTGTTCCTGCTCCTGTTCCTGCTCCTGCTCCTCCTCCTGTTCAACATTGTACAAAAGTATAGTATTGAAGGAGAGTCTTGAAATTTTTTGGTCCGTGAATATATAATCTACAAAATGTATAACAAGAAAGTCCAGTTATTTAAATGGCTTAACAATTAACCTCAAAGACTTCTTCACAAGCGACTTAGTGACTTAGGTAAAGTTATAGAGAGTGCTGTGTCTTCAAGGTGACTAAAAATACAGAAAATCCATTTTAAAGGGCAATAACTCGATAACATCAGCACCAATTTTAACAAAACTTCGAACAAATAATAAAGTGCAACCAAAGGGATGTCAAATTTGTCAGTAGGAAGAAACTCAATCTGAGTACTCGAAAAACAACCCAGTTTATTAAAATAAAACTTAATCAAAATTGAGTAAAACGCTAAACTTTACAACCCCTTGAAATTCACCCATGATGTGTATCTGTGCTTTAAAGAGCATAATATATATTTTAAACTGACTTTGTCATAAGCAGAGTGTCTAAAAAAGATAAGACCCAGTTCAAAGCGAAATGTTTTCCTTTGGGGGTTTTGAGGGACATAGTCTACAAAAAACAATCCACATACAATTGAATAAATAAACAATTCAATGTTGATCTGGAGGTCCCAGAAACATGCTTCCGCATTATTCAATATTTCTAGTCCTGCCTGGAGTAAAATTTTAGTGGTCAAAACACGGAACGCATAAATATTAAATATCCATCATCTTCCCGAATTTATTTCGCAAAGTCAGTTTTAAATAAATAAATGCGTACTTTGGAACACAAATGAGCGTTATTACGGTTTTTTCTAAGAAGTTAATTTATGCATTTTACCCGATTTCAGTTGGAACTTTATAAACTTGAAATTTACCTAACACATCGGTCGATTTTCTTCACATTGCAAAAATATGATGTCACCTAAGCTATATTGTATTTGTGAAAAGATTTGTTGAATTTGATGCTAAAGATGACTGAGTCATTGACCTTTAAATAGGTTCTCTTTTTTTAAAACATATGATATTGCAAGAGAAATTGCTTCACAAACGAAGTCTTGTGGCCGGGCTGTACCTGCCACAATGTGAGCCACGCCCAGGAGCCAAGAATAAAGAAAGCAATGTTTTTTTTGTCAAAATATTATTTCTCTATACAGTTGCTGGAAAATTGACGATTATAATATTGTAAACTTTTGTCAAGCGAAATAGAAAAGACTGGACTTACCAATAGCAAGAATGGCGAGGGCGGCAACTGAGAATAGAAGCAAAAAAAAAAAAAAAGAAATCAGGAAGGGTTGGGTGGGGTGGGGTGGGTGATGTACACTACTACAGTGCAGTCAAAGCACGAAGTCTGAGGTGTATAATACGGCTAGGCTCTTCGCTTTTGCACTCAAAAGTCACGATTTCTATTTATGAGAAAGGATGTCTATTTCGTCTCTCATCTCCATCAATGATGCTTTTGGTCCTGGTTCGAATTTCAAACGTGTTTATCTTGATTTTCGGTTGTCTTGGGAAGTTTTCGCGATTCTTCACCAATTTGACTAGGTTCTGTAGAAGACGTACGTTAAAACCGGATGTCCCACAACCTTTCAGTGTTGAAAGAGGCGTTAATAAACCTATGCAATGCCCCCCCCCCGCTCTCTTTCTCTCT
>NW_004797985.1:98357-103093 GCF_000002075.1 Aplysia californica
TCTCGGATTCAAGCCTTATGGAAATAGATAAATCTCGCTATTGGATGAACTTTTCACAATGTATAAGTATGGAATAATAAAAGGCACGTTATACAAAAAGAATGTGGCATCAGTAGAAAATCTACTAATCGAACCCTATAATGTTGACTTTTGGTCAATACATCCGTTTGTGGATCGCGAGAAGTAACTCATTTTGTCAGCACGCTTCACATATTATGTTACTTTTTTGCGACTGAGTCTTCCAACGCATTTTCAAGTTAGCGTTATGTTGGCCTTCAAAATCTGTGATAAATTCCTGCATGTGGTTGGTTTATTGCTATTGAGAGACGCGTCTGATGTAATATTATGTTGTAAATTTGTCAGATTTATTTTTCCCTCCATCGGGAGATTCTTTATTGAAAGAAAGTTGGGGCCTGGCCTAATATGCAATTTAAATTCTGCGAATATATCTACATGTCTTTTCACCATTCCTGGACAGCTTCAGAAAATGTCCCACATGAACAATGCATTCTTATCTTATCTTATCATCTCTTACACTTGTTATTTCGAATCGATACTTTTTGGTTTCATTTGAACTCATCTAAATCCGTAAGACTTCCGCCGGAGATGCAGGTTTTATGCAATGACAAGCTGATCTCGATTTGGGAAATATAAAGGTTAGGCTTTGATCTTACTTGAATATTTTCATTTCCCGCTGTCTTTCTTCTCCTGTTTCGGTCTACACCCACTCCACCCCATCCGCCCTCTCTCTCTCTCTCTCTCTCTCTCTCTCTCTCTCTCTCTCTCTCTTTCTGTCTTCTTTTCTTAATATCTCAATCTCTCTCTTCTTTTCTCATTCTTAGTCTCCAGAATTTCATTCTACCGAATCTTCATTAAACATAGAGCGCCGTCGATTACCAAATGATTGACAAAAATATACTCATTATAGACTGGTATAGTCCTAGCATACTCACGTATAAGGCAGATTTTCATCTTCATCGTTGGGTGATATCTGAAAGTATAGACAATGCATTTTGTAAACGTTAAATAAGCTTGACCTCTTTCTAATCAGCTCCAAATAGTGGATTTGTTGGCGAGAACTTCAATGGTTACGTAGTCTACTAGGATGTTGACCATTCTGTCAAAGTCGTCAAATTTCTTAGTTTTTAGTTTTAGTAAGGTTTTACTGGCCTTATAATTTTTCCTTCGTGAGAGACGGAGGAGCTTCTGTATCAGCAGGAACAATGAAGGACAGCGGACAAAACCGAAAGGACTCTTCTGACCCGAAACCTTCTCTGTCGAACAAGTCTCTCCGGATTGCGTCGTGGAATGTTTGAATGTATGAAGCAGAAAAGAGTTCTCTGGTGGCACAAGAGATGAAGAGATACAGGCTGCACATACCAGGAGTCAGCGAAACCCACTGGATACAGTCTGGACAGAAGCAGCTCAGCTCGCGGGAACAAATATTGTATTCTGGGAGGGAAGACAAGCACCATGCGGAGGGAGTTGGGCTTATTTTGAGTAAGTATGCACAGAAGTCACTTAGAGGATGGGAACCACAGGAGGTGAGGATAATCATGGCTTCTTTCACTACAAGGAATAAGAGCATCAACATGACCGTAGTACAGATTTACAACCCAACATATGAAGCTTCGGAGGAAGACAAGGATGCTTTTTACAGCCGGCTCCAGGGGGTCATCGACAAACTATCAAGGAAGGATGTCAACATCATAATCGGATATGCCAATGCCAGGATTGGTCAGGACAACGTAGGTTATGAGGGAATCATGGAACAAAATGGCTTGTGACAAATGAATGAGAACGGTGAGCGATTCACATGTGCTTTCAACAGTTTTGTCATCGGAGGCTCTGTTTTTCCCCACAAGAGGATTCACAAGGCCACTTGTGTATCACCGGATGGAATGACGGAGAACCAGATAGATCACCTTTGTATCTCTCGTAGGTTCAAGCGTTCACTGGAAGATGTCACAGTACAGAGAGGAATAGGCATTGGATCGGATCATCATCTGCTGTTAGCAAAACTAAAGCTTCGTCTCAAAAAGCACGGAACCAGAACAGGAACCAAAAGAATGACGTTCCAAGTAAGTCTTTTAGATGGACACAAGAAAGAGGATTTCACCTGCAGTTAAGGAGCAGGTTTCAACCCTTGGCGAATCTTGTTGAGGAGCACATGGAAGTGGAGATGCATTGGACCAAGGTCAAAGAAGTCTTTGCTTCAACATGTCAAGATATACTCGGTGAGAAGATAATGAATTAGCCAACGGTCATTGGGTTTGATTAGCTTTAGAAAACAACCGAAAGCAGAGACAAAAGCTATTAGGACAAGGGGATCAAAAGCGGGCACATTGGAGCAGTACAGGACAACAGGTAAAGATGCAAAGAGGTCACTGAGAAACGACAAGGAGGAATTCACTAACAGGCTGGCAGAGGAGGCAGCAGCAGGAAGGATCATGCGAATCTTTTACCAGACTACAAAGACTCTTTCTGGAAAGTATAGGAAATCAGAAGTGCCATTAAAGGACCTAGAGGGAAAAACATTTTTGGAAAGGAAACTCAGTCAAGACGATGGGTAGAGCATTTCAACAGTCTCCACCAAGTAACCCACCAAACATCCTGCCAGCAACAAATGCGTTACCAATCTGCTGTAATGCTCCATCGAAACAAGACATTCTGGATGCCATTAAGAAGTTGAACAACGGTGAAGCGGCCGGGCCAGACCAGATTCCACCCGAGGCCCTTAAAGCAAATGCCAATGTGACGGCAGATCCCCCTCTCCCATTGTGTACCAGGATCTGGAATGAGAGCTAGTTCCCTAAGGATTGGAAAGAAGGACACCTTGTGAAACTTCCTAAAAAGGGGGATCTCAGCAACTGCAGCAACTACCGAGGAATCACTCTTCTCTCAATACCAGGTAAGGTTTTCAACAGAATCATTCTGGAGAGAATCAAGTCTGCAACGGATCCAAGACTTCGGGATGAACCGGCAGGTTTTCGGAAAAACCGGTCAACCACGGACCAGGTTGCTACACTGAGGAGCATTGTGGAACAGTCCCTGTAGTGGATTGTCAGCTTCCTTGACTATGAGAAGCCTTTGAGAGCATAGACTGAGCAACACTGTGGAAGATACTGAGACATCACGGAATCCCACAGAAGTTGGTTAACCTCATTGGGAGCATGAACGAAGGGACACATTATAAGGTTATACATGATGGCCAGCTCACAAACAGCTTTGACATCAAAACCGGTGTGAGACAGGGATGCTTACTACCACCTTTCCTCTTATCTTGGCAATCGACTGACTGATGAAGGAAACCTCAAGAGGACACAGAAACGGTATGCAGTGGACCCCATGGACACAGTTGGACGGTCTGGACTTTGCAGATGACTTGGCGCTTCTGTCACACACTCAGGAACAGATGCAAGCAAAGACAACAATTTTAAACAGCCTATCAGAGTCTGTTGGATTGAGCATCCACCCCGGAAAGTCAAAAGTCCTAAGGATAGATGTATTACGAAAAGAACAGGTCACAGTAGAGGGAAATGCACTAGAAGCGTCGAATCCTTCTGCTATCTCGGGAGTATGATTGACAGAGAGGGAGGAACAGGCGCTGAAATCAAGTCCAGCATTTGAAAGGCACAGACTGCATTTATTTCTTTGAATAGAATTTGGAGGACCAAGGATATATCTCACTACGAACAAAGCCTAAAATTTTCAACTCAAATGTGAAGTCAATCTTGTTATATGTATGTGAGATGTGGAACGCATCTCAGACGTGCGTAAAGAGGATCCAAGTTTTCTTAAACAAGTGTCTGAGGAAGCTACTAAGGATCAGATGGATGGAAAGATCACCAACGAGGAAGTATTAAGAAGAACGAGCCAGAGTCCAGACAGAGATGATGTGGGAAGAAGGCCTTGGCGATGGATTGGACACTGTCAGGAAGTCAAGCAGCTGCATAACAAGGAAGGTGTTAGATTGGAACCCACAGAGTAAACGATCAAGGGGAAGACAACGTGGAACCTGGAGAAGAGTCACGGAAATGAATGTACAGAAAAGTGGGAAAACATGGAGTGACATCAAGCGAATAGCCCAGGATAGGGAGAGGTGGAAAGTCTTTGTTCCTGGCCTATATTCTGACCCAGGGTGAGAAAGGCAATAATGATGATGATGAAGGCTTCACAGGGCTGGCAACTGCAAAAGGTCATATAAGCGCCAAGGGGTGGATGTCAACTGAAAAGTCCTTAGAGGGAAACAGACGTACTCTGCTCACCCCTCTAGCTTCAACAGCATGTTGTCTGCTTCGACTATCAAGGCAACCCGGAAATAGCAGGTCACTTGAGTGTGAGAAACACACAAAAGAAGTAGAGAGAAATAAGACTATAGTAAGGCTTAGGAAAGAAAAAGCAGCAGTTTCCTGTTGCAGTTCAAGCAATGACAAATGAGAATGACATTTATGAATCAGTCCATTTATAATAATTTACAATTCTGCTGTGCATTAGAACATAATTAATGTCCCCCTCTTTAGGAATCGCCTGAAGTCACCAGTCTTTGGAGGGGAGGGAGGGGGGGGGTTGTCAAATGTCTAATGTTTTCAGTCTCTTCGACAAAGCAACTGGTTTCTAAGTTAGGTCAATTTTCTAAATATTTTGACAAGTTTATGATGTTGTGTGGTTTAATATTTTCAGTTGTCCCTCCTCCCACTCACCTCCCTTAACAAAACAAAACAAAAAAAGCAAAC
>NW_004797985.1:103275-111612 GCF_000002075.1 Aplysia californica
ACACACACACACACACACACACACAAACACACAAACACACACATACACATTAACACAAAGAAACACAAAGAAACAAACAAATACAAACAAAATAAAGCCAGAAAAATAGATTCTCTATTGAAAGTCCCTCTTTAGACGGAGTTCTCAAATCCGCTTATATACGGATGAGAATCATATGAAATGATTTTGACTTTAAAAAAAATTCCTTCCTCTGGAATCCTTATACACCCTTATGAAATACAGTAAACGTTTTCAGAGCATCCAATTTATGAGCACCATGACCTTCAGAACGTAAGATCCCTCTGTATGGACCAGCATAAATGAACAAATACATGTACGACATAATTATTAATATCATAGCCAGATCTAGACTTAAGAAGGCATTATATTTAGCTAATAGGAACGCAATATTGTAAAAGTAGAATCAAATTACCATTATCTAGCATATTCATTACTTGCTGAGTAGTTTGTTTTCTCGACATAGTCGAGGCTGAGTTGACGACTTCAGGTCCGGTATCAAATTGTGTGAGCAAACGCTGACGTGACGGCGCAAGTCGGTTGACATTGATCTGTCCCCGTACGATTATGCGATTGTGCGGCCGCGTTTTTTCGCGTAATTCTGCAACATTTGCATAATTTTCAATGATCCGCGTTTTTTCACGTTTCCCCCCCTTTTTTTTCACAAAACAATCAATTTACGCCTCGCCATGTGACTAAAGGGACGTAATCACCGTAATAACTTTCATTTAAGTGAAAAGTTGGTATTTCCCTTGTTAGAAGATCTTGGTTATTGGTTGTGATTTTGTTCCTAAAGCATGTTCAATTTTTCAATCCATCAAAAGTCGTTGTTCTCATGTCTGCCGATGTTTCATGTTTGACAGGTGTCCCTGGCTTTAGTAATGTGCCAGCATCAGAGGTCCAGATGTCCTTTTTTTTTTTTTTTGGAAACATTTTTCTTTCCTCTATAGATCTAGATCTAGATCTACAGCTGAAAGTTACAGAGACGATTATTTTTGGTTGTTTTTTTGGGGTTTTTTTGTGACTGATGTGTATTGTTTTCTTTTCCAAATACACAACAAATTACTGATACTGATAAGTTCTGTTTTCAATTTTTCTGTACACAAAACATGAAAATCATGAAACTTCGTGTTGAAAAAGTGCAAAACATGTCGTGAATGGTGGTACGGTAACTTGCTTAATTTTTGCATAATTTTGCTTTTTTGTGTGCATAATTTGGCCTTCTAAATTTGCATAATTCTACGGGGACAGATTGATATAGTCCTTTTGCATTTTGATGCAAGAGAATGCCTAACTCAAGTGTATGAGTTAGGCATATCGTTTTCGCTTCAGTAATTCAGTAATTTTCTTTTTTTTTGGACAGATTATTTTAATTCAAACGTTGAAAGGGGTCATAGGTAGGCGCGTGAACACAAAGAATACAAAGGGCCTAACTCTGTGTTAAGCCCTAAACTTATTATCAGCATGACGATTTAGAAATGAGTGGAAATAAACTAGCGGAACAACATTAAGCAAGTCTGCGAGAATAATAAATAAACCAGGTTGCTAAGTGTGAGTGACATAATGAAACAACAAGAATAGAGCCATGATCCATAGACGATATATTATCTAGTAAAACTGATACAGCCGGTCATGACCAGAAAAAAGCCACACGTAGAGATGTGAAAATATACTTTTTTTTCTCTAGGTAACCCTCAAACTGAATTTTGGTCAATTTTCAAAGTTAAACATAACAAGCTGGCCCCCCTTTCGATGAAAGGAATGATCGGCGCATTAACACCAAGTGAAAGTCATTGGCCTACTATATTTTTACACTCTACTGGAATGGAGCAATAACTCTTGAGAGATCTAAAAAATAGAATGTCTAGATCTATACTCTCTCTCAAAACAAAATGCCCCTCGAGAAATAATCCTCCGTTGTAAAAGACATTTACGCTGATTTGTTTCGTTTCTCAGTGGAATAATCACAAAAGCCAAAGAAGGACGCGAACTTTTTGTCTAAATTATATTTTTTTTCTAAATTCAGGAAATAAATAAATAAAAAATCTGACTCCGTGATGGGGACCTACTTATCTTTTTTGCAGGTACTTGCCAACTTTCAACTCTGCAGCTGTTGTGGTTTTATGGGAAAAGTGACACATGTACTTCCAAGTTGCCAAATATATAATATATGTATAGGCCTAGATTGATTCTCTGTTACGCTTTCAAGGTTGTACACTCCAGAATTTCAAAGGTTAGGAAGCAGTGCGCACGGCTAGTAAACGGAAACCTCACTTGTTTACAATGGCGTTTTAGAAGACGGACTTTCCAAAGAATAGATCTAAACAAAACTAATTTAAAAAAAACTAAAAATTAAACTACAGTCATATCAGGCTCCTCAATAAAATTGTTCACCCTATAAATGATTCTGAACCACCATTAATTTAGTCAAATTGAAAAGTTAAATGATTGGTAAGTTTTAGGCGGTCAAAGTGACGGACTTTTACATATTATTATATAATATGTAGAGAGAAGCATACTAATACTTTTATTTGCGTGTTTATTTTTCTGTACAGTCCAGCGGTTGCTTTTTATTTCATGAAATATTTTAACTAATTAATGCATGGCATAGAAAATTCTTCCTTACGTGGTTGAACTGTTTTTATTGTTCATATGAATGTGCTTTATTCTCAGTAATCATGCACTTACATGACCATTTTGTGTTGCAGATGCTGTAAAACTCCTACTAAACTTAACAACGAACCCTTCTTCCAAACAAACAAACAAACAAACAAACCCGACAAAAGTAGCAAACACATTAGAATACCTGGGAACTGTCTCGACAAGTAAGCCTATTCTTTACGGTCTCCACGAGGCGTTGTCGATTCGAGGAAAGTCCACGCTTTATTTCGGGGAGTCCTGCGCTTTTATGGAGATTCGGCGAGTGTTGTGTGTCCTGTATTAACTCTTGTTACTCATGACAACGCGTCCTTTCGGGCCCAAACATTGTTTTGTTTTGGTACTATTTGCGCAATAACAGCCCCCCAAAACGCGCTGTTTCGACATCGTATTTTGATGATTGAGTCAAAGATAACTATTAAGTCAACATGCAACCCATGTTTATGTGACAAGCACTTCAAGTCAGTTTCTCATTTCCAGAAAAAGCTGTCATTCGCCTTATCGTGATCAGGGTATAATTTTATTGCAAGATAATTTCAGGGTGGCCTTACCAAAACGTACCAAATCTGTTTTGCCCAGAGCATGTTTGTATAATGTATTTAGTGGGAAGTCAGTTGGGCCGAATTTTCAAGAAAGTTAACTTAAAGGAGAAAAATGACAAGTTTGGATTAGTTAGACATATTTCCCCATGACACTAGAACACTGATAAGAAGACAATAATACCATTAACTACACCAAAAACAATAACTCCAAAAATAGTGTCATGTCATTATAAATAATGAATAATAGTAATAATATAATAACAATGTCGATTAAGTTGCTTTACACGATTTTTCCCCACTTCACCCAGGTGAGAATAGGTACCCGGCTATAGATAGTGAAATATCTTGTCTGTTTATTAGTGTTTTAGTGCCTATAAAATGACAGCTTGAACTGAAAGCTCCCCAGAAAGTTGAGATTGTTTCAGAATGTTATTAAGTCTGCTGGTGTAATCTGTCACGACGCAGTGGAGCCAGGCTCGCGTCAAGTTTTGGGCGAATATAGTTATAATCACCACGAGAAGCATGGATAAGGATCTATACAGACGGATCTGCCACTGATGCTGTGAAAAGAGGAGGAGCCGGAGTGTATATACAGTTCCCAAATGGACGACGACAAGCAGAGGCAATCCCAATAGGGCGACATTGTACAAACTATACGGCAGAGACGGAGGCTCTATTACATGCAGCAAACATCATCAAAAATGTGTGGTAGACCCCCAAAGCCAAGTAGTATTCCTAACAGATGCCATGTCAGTACTGCAGGCAATCACTGCCGGCAAACTACCAAGGCTACGAAAAGTAATTGAGGACAACCCATTTCTGAGGATCACGCTTCAGTGGATTCCATCACACTGTGGTGTCTTAGGAAATGAGCAGGCAGACAGGATGGCCAAACTAGGAGCACAAAAAGAGCAACCAGACAACAGCGTTAACTACACAGAAATAAAAACTATTATAAATACACTATTTAAAGCACCTCCGACACCAGATAGCTACCATGAGTTGTCCCGCCAAGAACAAGCGTTTATCTTCCGACTAAGGACACAACACACAAGACTGAGACAACATATATACAGATGTTTTAAACTAGTACAATCGCCAAAATGCCAGTGTGGAGAGGCTGACCAAACTGTTGAACACATCCATCAGCACTGCAAGACACACAGGGCCCTGAGACAGGAAACGTAGCCGACCCCACTGACGCTACAAGAGAAGCTATATGGGCCGACAGATGAACTGAGCAGGACGGCCCAATTTATGACAGATACCGGACTTCAAGTGTGATGCAATCGAGAAGAAGAAGAAGATAATTACCATCTTAAAGCTTGTTCATTTGTCTTGCATTTGGAGAAAGTTTAACTACCACCTGTCTTAAATAAAAATTGAGATATTTGTGATTGAAGGTGGTAGGGGTCATCTGGTCTTAAAGGTTAAATTTTGCGAGAAAATGGCGGCGTAAGTTTGGTGATCTGCAAATCTTTATGTTATTTTTGTGTGGTTTTAATCAACGGCGTTTTTAGAAGGACACTCAACGCCTACAAAAACGCGAATTTCTTTTACTCCTTTATTTTGGCGAGCTCCTAATTCCACCACGTTACCTCACATATTACAATAGATTGCAAAGTGAAGAGAGCTTGCTGTTCAGAAGGTATCTATCTATCTATAATAATAATTATTTTTATTCTTTTTCGTGTCACAATAGTAGCTTTTCTCCCTTTTCTTCTCTTTTTTTCCCTTCGTTTTTTTTCATCCTCTGTTGCCGTTATGCGTCGACGGGAGATCTAGTTTTATATGGTAGGCCACCTCCACATCTCTTTCAGTTGTAATATTACGTTTTCTCAGGGTTTCCTTGACACCCTCGATCTATATTTGCGCGGCCTTCCTCTTCCTTTATAGCCCAAGTGCTTGGTGTTGTAGGCTCTCAAGGCTGGCTGGCAAAGTGACGTACGTAACAGGTGACCAAACCATTTTATTCTCTGTCTTTCTATGTAATGCAGGCAGGACTCAGTGCAGATAGCTGCACTTACTTCTTCGTTCGTTTCTCTGCCTGTCTCGTCTTGTTATGTTAAGGGTTTTGCGGAGACATTTCATTTCGCATGCAGTGATTTTGCTTTCAAGGGTTTTACTTAATGTCCCGGTCTCGCACTGGTAACATAATGTTGGTATCAATATTGAGGTGATAATTTGTCTCTTTGTGTCCATGAAAATGTTTGGATGAGATGGGAGGGTGCGAGCTGGTAGGTGACAGCGTTGACGTTTAGAGTTCGCATTGCTAAGTCTCTGTCTATGGACCCGTTTTAAGAAAAAATGCTGCCAAGATATTTAAACTTCTTCACCTGTTTCAGTTGTTTACTACTGACATGGAGGTTTAGGGGACTACTATTTCGGTTCACTTCATAACTTCTGTTTTTGATGTGCTTATTTTCATGTTAAATTTCTCTCAGCTGTTGTTCAGTTCGGTAGTTGATTTTGGAGGCTATGTTAGTTTGGATGAATAAAACATTGTCGTCTGCAAATGGACGTTCATTTAGGCTTTCTGGGCTTTGGTTTGTGTCTTGCGTTATTGTGTCCATATAAATGTATATTATATACAGGAGGGGAGATAGAACATATCCCTGTCGTAATCCAGATTTTAATTTGAACCAGCCTGTACTGCCTTCCTTCGTTCTTACTGAGCTTCTGCTGTTGATATATAGAGCTCTGACATTATCTGACATGTGTCCTCTGACGCCATACTTTTCGAGTGTCTTCCAGAGTTTTGCATGGTTTACTCTATCAAAAGCCTTCTCCTGGTCTATAAAGACGGATGTTGGTTTCTTTGTTGTGTTCGAATGTTTGCGCGCATATCTGTCCCAATGCGAATACAACATCCATGCACCCTCTTCCCTTTTGGAATACAAACTGAGCTTTGCTCAGATTTCTCTCTTCAATAGGTTTTATTCGCATTTCTAATCTAATATTATTTGCGTATACTTTCCCTGCGTGGCTTAATAAAGAGATGCCTCTGTGTGCTGTGCAGTCGCGTTTGTTGCCTTTTTTCCATAATGGGACCACTATGGCTTTCTACCAGTCTTCTGGGCATTTCCTTTGCTTCCAGACTCTATTGAAAATCCGCCTGACCACAGTACACTGGTGTTTTCACAAGCGCTTATGGCTTCCATTGTGATGTCATCTGGTCCTGGAGCTTTGTTCTTGGGGGCTAGTTTTCAGTGCTTTTTCGTTTTCACTGAGAAGTATGGGTGGTTCTGTTTGCTCTCCATAATATGATGGTTGGAACTCTTCTTGTTGTCCGTGGTAAGCGTCTTGGCTGAAGAGTTCTTGGAAGTAATTTTCCCATTCTGTTCTAGTGGCAAGTTTGCTGAGAAGGGCATTACCATCTTTATCGTTTATAATGCATGTTGGGTTGTATGAGTCTTTCCTTATTCGCATACTGTTCACACTTTTATAAAACTCTCTAGGGTTTTCCTTGCAGATTTTAGTCAGTTTCTCGCCATAAATTTTCTCTGCATTTTCTTTAGCAGTTTTGATTATTCTTTTGGTTTCTCTTCTCGCTTTCCAGTATTCTATATAGTCCTCTTCGGTCTTTGACTTCTGCCATTTCTTGAATATCTTCTTTTTCATTTTTATTGCTTCTTTGGTTTCATCATTCCACCAGTGTGTTGTTTTGCCTTTGATTCCACATATTCATCCCGTGCCACAACCGTTTTTCAGTATTTCTGACAGGGATTTTTTGAATGTTTGCCATTTGTCTTCTACGTCTTTGGTCTCAGGTGACAGCTTATTGTACTCTGGTAATGTAATTCTCGAGTGCCTTCTTGGTGTCTGGTTCTTCCAATTTTCTTAGGTTGGTCGTGTTTTTTCCCCTGTTCTTTTTTGTTTGCTTTCCATTGTTGGTTGTGAGAGTAAGTATCACAGGTCTGTGGTCCGTGTCGATAATGTAGTTTGGAACCGCTCTGGAATCTTTGTTTCCTGCGCATCAGGATGAAATCAATTTATGATGCTTTGTTCAGGTCATTCCATCTGTACCAGGTCTTGATTTGTCTTAGTCTGAGCTGTAAAAATTTGTTCGTAATCATCATGTCGTGCCCAGTGGATAAATTTGGCTAACCCCGAAGACCAAACCGAACTGACCCGACCAAACCGACCCGGATCGATCTGAATTAATCCGATCCGATCCGAACCGATCAGAACCGATCTTGCGGATGGACACCAGTACTGTTTAACGGCGCAGCGGACACATGGGTCCTATCAGATACAGACTAAAAGCAGTGTTGAGGAACTTTTTGACCCATCATACACACATCAGAAACATAAATTTGCATATTTATTTATAGAATTCATGCTGTAGCCTTTCTTTTTAAAGTTTCAGAAGAAGCAAACGGAATGGAAAAACCTGTACGAATAAGGAATTTATTACACATTTCTCAAAGCATCGCATTGTCAGAGCTGGCAAACTAACATCTCATGCCCTACTTGCAATCTAACACGGGGAGCCCATTGGAGGATCGGGTCTGGTCGGAGCGGTTTGCTAGCCAGATTGAGGGCGCAAAGCGGCTAACGCGTTTGTTTTTAGGCGACGAGAGGGGCGATCGCCCCCGACCCGACCCGATCCGACCTGACCCGATTCCATCCGTGATGGGCACCACCTATAATGATTGTGGGTTCGATTCTCGCCTCAAACAGGTAGGATCATGTTTACTTGGATAAGGTGCGCCTACTTTGACCGATTTCCTCTCTCTGCTTAGAATGCCGCAATTGGTTAATTTGGAGAGCCTGACTGTGCGAATGACGACTGTAAGTCCGCAACATTGCGCAACGCTGTAAGCCAAGGGGTTGAAAAACCTGTTAGAATAAGGGAGATTTCAACATTCCCCCAAAACATTGCATTCTCAATGTTTTTGTTCGTTTGTTTTTGTAAAAGTGTTTTTACGGCGCTCGCAACTGCATACGGTCATATGAGCGCGCGGGACACATTTAACTTTTTCAGCTGGTAGGAAATTTTTGAATTTTGCCCGGGTGGTGGCCGAAGCCTACTCTTATCGATTTTAGACCACCAAGGGATCTTTAACGTGCGCAACTTGCACTTGCCCTCCGAGATTTTTCGCACTTGTCCGAGAAG
>NW_004797985.1:113501-117855 GCF_000002075.1 Aplysia californica
TGTGTGTGTGTGTGTGTGTGTGTGTGTGTGTGTGTGTGTGTGTGTGTTTGTGTGTGAGTGTGTTTTCTCAATAGGCCCTTAATTTTTTTTTATCTGGAGGTAATCTCAAAAGGTCAGAGAGTTGGTATTATGAAGATCTTAGAGAAAGTAACCTATTATAGTTATTTGGGCATTTAGTTTCCATCGCGTCTATGCTGGAGATGAACGCTAGAAGATCGAGCCTGTAAAGCTCAGCGAGCGTTTCTCGAACAAGAAGGCTTTTCCGTTCTTACCAAGAACTAGATTTCGAAACTGCAAAAAAATATTTTGGACACGAATGTTAAGCCAATGCTGCTTTACGTTTTTTCAATTTGGAGTACCAAAAATTGGGACGTGATTTACAAAGTTCAGGTTAAACTCTGGAAAGCCTTTCTCTGTCTTGGCAAAGTTACATACACCAAAGTGTTTTTTTTCAATGAGAGAAGTGATAAGAACTAATTTAATTTGCATTTTGTCACTAAATTTTGGAGCAGATTTATACAGCTAGAAAATGGCAGATATCCTGAGAAATGTTACATGCAATTATATCGTTCCTATGAATTGCGCAGGGTCAAATAGACTACTGAAGTTAAAATCCAATCACTTTCCCTGTGGTTTAGATAAACTTGGTTTTCTCAAAGGGTTGGAAGCACGAGATTATATTTCAATGAAGTAAAAAGAAGGCCTGTTGAGAATTCTGTGCAGAACATAGATGTAGAAGTCTGTCGCAAGTATAATTTATTTTCTCTTAAAATAAATTCCTTTTCAGGAAACAGCTGAACATATCATCAACCTCTCACTGTATGGGAACTGAAGAATCATATGTTTGTTAAAAACTCATAGCCTTCCAATAAATAACAATCTTTATGGGGTGAATTCAATAAGTTCACCTTTATGTGAGACGTGTGACTCTTTATATTGAAAACGAATTTCACTTTACTGTTCGTTGTTCAAATTTGCCCATCAAAGGATATATTTACCCCTCCCCCTCCCCCTCCAGCCTGACTCAGTCAGACTAGGCCCAGTGATTGAAATATGAAATGTTTGACCCATGAGAAAAGACGTACGCACAACTTGTACTATTTCATTATGGAAGCTTTATTTAATAAACGAGTTTTTTTTGTGCTGTGGGCCAAGGGCCTTAAAAACTGAAAGCATTTACAATAAACTTACAATCATGTATTTGTCTGTAGTACTCAGAGAGAGAGAGAGAGAGAGAGAGAGAGGGAGAGAGAGAGAGAGAGAGAGAGAGAGAGAGAGAGAGAGAGAGAGCGAGAGAGAGAGAGGGTGTACGTGTGCGTGTGAGTGTGTATGTATGTGTGTGTATGTATGTATGTGTGTATGGGTATGCGTTTGTGTGTGTGTGTGTGTGTGTGTGTGTGTGTGTGTGTGTGTGTGTGTGTGTGTGTGTGTGTGTGTGTGTGTGTATTCGTGTGCCAAGGCGGACCAACGTATCGGAAAAAAATTATTAATTTTTGTATTTTCGTTTAAATATACGCCTATACCCATTCTACATTTTGTGTCAAAGGCAGGAAGACGCATCTGAACTTCAAAAAGGATATTTCACTATGGCGAACGGACGTAACTGGTGTGCCATTCCCATATTTCCAATGGCAGCGCAACGTGCAACTCAAAATCATAAAAGTGCAGATACGTCGCTCTGCCTTGGCACGGCAGGATACCCCCCGCCATAGACGGTCAGAGAGATCGTAAGAACGTATAGCCCCTGCCCTATTCGCCCAATGTCGCCCAATGTCGCCCCATGCAACTTCCACCTCTTCCCCAAGGTGAAAGAAATGCTGCCAGGTCATCGATTTGAGGACGAGTACAAGATTCAAGAGGCTATGACAAAAGCCCACGGAAGCTTGGACAAACGATCACTGACCACTGTCTTTGATCGCCAAGTACATAAAAAAAATGGAGAAATGTCTTGAACTTGATGGTTGCTACGTTGACTAGGTATTTGAATAAGCTTTCAGTTGATACCAAAATAATTGCAAGGTGATTTATAATCTTATGTGAGGACAGCATGACAGGGAAACTTTATTCTGAGACAGACCTCGTACATGACTTCAGATTCAAAATTAACAATAAAAATCGAAGTTTGTTGAAGTTTGAAATATGGCTTCAAATCAGGTTCTACGCGAGCCATTTTGCTCATTATGATACGCTGATTTCGAAAATAAAAATAGATACATTTTTTAGCGGCCATAATCATAAAAAAATAATTCTGCAAGCAAAATTTAATCCCGCGTGGCAGCAAACTTAAAAGAGAATTTGCGTCACATCTCACCTCTCCCTATTCTGACTTCGTGGGGTTTATATTCAGGATCAGTTAAAACTGACAGTTGTCCGTCCCCTTTGTGTTAAGAAATTACTACAAGATGCAATCGTGGCAAAAAATGCAGCAGGGAAAAAGAGTCACACGCGAGTTATTTTCTTAATTCTGATACGCTGGTTCCGAATTTGATATTATTTTTTTTTACGGCAGGACGTAGCGCTCAATACGTTTGTAAACGAATTTTTTATCGTCGGTGGGCTGCATCGACACCATGTCATTGATCAATGCCATCAACATGATGTTTTCGCTCACCACAGTCGCTGTTCCGAGGACGAATTTTTCTCCTGTTTTTAAAAATAGAGTCGCCGTTCACCGAATCCACAGAATAGTTTTTCTCTACACACCGCTTTAAAAAAACTGCCCATTTTCAGCTATGTCCCCATTAGTTCGCATTAGGTCATCTACTTAAAGTCCCAACGATTGCGCCTTATTGCAAGCTACAGTAGTCTAACAGGCCAACAGAACTTTGCAGATATTGTTTTTTTCCTGTTTCCATCACCTTGAGAGCGTGTTTAAGATTAGTAAAGAGCAGAGAGCCTTTTGTATAGAATATTACCGCGCCCCTAACTCATTTCGTAAGTTTCGTACAAAGTACGGAAATAATGTTAAAGTGCCCTTAAGGCCTTCTTTGCTGTCAAGGGTGGAGATGTTCCATCAGTTAAGACCTGTAGAGAATCAGAACAAAAAATTATCCCACACACCATTCACAACCCTTTAAACGTCACCAGGGTGTAGATGTTAGTAGATAAGTCCCATGGGACGTCTGTCCGTAGACGATGTCTGCTGCTAGGACTTTCCTACCTCTCAACAGTCGGCATTCTTTTGGCAGATGTTCATTTACGACTATACCATTTTCCTGTTTGCGAAACTGACATGCATCAGAGAATAGCAAAATGTTCATATTTCTTCGATCATCTTGAAAAGCGTGAACATTTTCTCGATGACATTTGGTTCCTTGGCAAAGTCCATATTCACCTTTCAGGATATGCTTACCCCACAGTGTTGTCTATTAGGCACCCTCCCCCTTTTAATATCTCTGGGAACAACTCCATACTGTAAATTGTACAACGTATGTGGCTTTGACTACTCATGGTTGTGTTTAGCCAACACTGAACATTACGAGCGAGGCATTAAAATGTGGCGAGTCCAAAGAAGGACATAGAGCACTGATTCTCGGAATCCCAGAATTTAAAAAAAAAAAAAAATTTAAACTCGCCCCGTTAGAGAAAAGAAATATTCTTTAAATATTACAGGGATGGAAAAATAAAATCTTGAAGAGAAAGGAAGGGGGAAAACACTAGCACTTCATGACGTTCCTTACAAGATCTTTTTAATGTGGTGCATAATATTGCGTTTATAGGTGGTTTTATAAAAGCCATTTCCGTTTCAAAAATACGTTTTTTTACTTATGAATTTTATGTCAAACAAATTCCTTTTGGAAGAATTATATCTGCTCCAAATAACAACGTTTTAGTACAAATTTTGTTTGAGATATTCAGAAAAAAGCTTTTTTTTATCAACATGTACATCATTGTGGCTTGGACACTTCTTTTTCCTAATCCCTTTAATTTCTAGAAGAAGGTCATTTCTGCCAAATTAGAGAGAAAATGGCCGCCAAAGTTTGACGACCTGTGAAGGCACCTGGAAACAGCAAATTTACGTTCTTTTGTGTCTTTCATTAACGTTTTCAGTATAACCCAAACATAAACGTGTTTTTAAAAGAGCATGAAAAGGTGTTTGGAAAAAATAAAAGCTAAATGTTGCTCAACGAGCTGAACAATGTCGGTTTTTTTTTCTTTCTATTTCATCCTTTTAACGAGCGGTGGATTTCACCACGATGCAACACATATTTATGATGAATATGGCTTTGAGGTGTGATGAGACCATGAATCTTTTGTCCAGTTGTAAGTTCTAGAGAAAGAGAGGGAGGGAGGGAGGGAGAGAGAGGGAAGGAGACAGAGAGAGTGAGTGTGTGTGTGTGTGTGTGTGTGTGTG
>NW_004797985.1:119966-121921 GCF_000002075.1 Aplysia californica
TCATCATCATCATCATCATCATCATCATCATCATCATCATCATCATCATCATCTTCTTCATCATCATATACATGTATAAAACAGTTCATGCAAGAATGCTCCTTCGTCGACATTCACTACAAGGCTAATTAATTCAAAGTGAACTCACTAACACAAACCATAAATATTGCGTGCATTATGTTGACTTTGGTCATGATGCATACATTTCCCATCAAGGGTGAGAAGTGAAACAAGACTGCCCATACAAGCGGTCTATATAATATTATTATTATTATAGACTGGTTGGTACCCTGTGCCTATAAAACATTTGGATGGTCAGCTTCTTGATTTGGTGTCTGTTTGGGCATTCATCAGGGCTACCAAAGTTTGTTTGGTGGTTGCTTGAACATCATATAATTTAAAACAAAAAGATTTTAAAACACAACGAAAAGCTCCCCCCATTCCTAAAGTAGCAATGCATTATAACTGTTATTTTAAAACATATTATACACACAGACACACAGACACACATACATACACACACATACACACACAAACACACTCATACATACACACTCACCCACACACAGACACACACAAACACACACATACACACTCACACAAAGTAAAGAAAGGAAAACCTCTGAGCATAAAACTGAGTTAATCACGGAATAACAGACGGATTTTGAGAGATTTTCTTTTTACAATTAGAATGAAGATGACGGTATAACTTTACCATGAGATACAACCTTCAGCCCTGCTTGGACTGGTCAGTGAAAGATAACATAAAATCACTTACAATAAAAAAGATTTAGAAAGAGTTTTAGAAAAGAGACAGGTGTCGTATTTTAAAAAATACCACACGGTTTTGACAATTGTAAATTATTTGCGCGGGTAGTGTGGATTGTCTATGTTTGTGATATTGTGGGTGGTAGGCGGGTGGTCTGGTGTGGTTTGTTCCTTCTTTCCTATCAAACATCTATCTACCTTATCTTTCTTCCGTTTTATGTGCTCGTTACTCTTTTGATTTTGTAACGCCTCTTTGGCACTTATATGACCTAATTGTGTCGCAAGTGCTGTACAACAAAAAAAAAGTGTTTGTGACATTGTGTATTATTCATGTATTTATATTAACATAATAAGTATTAATGTATTTCCATCTGACCAGTTGAGCTGAGGCAACCTGCGTCCAAAAATAATGATACCGGTTATCTTAGTTGTGTTGATGGAGGCTTAAAAAATAAATTTGCAATCAGTCAACGATAACAAATATCAAAACCACCGACTCATAGCATCCAAAGAAGGGGAAAATGTGCGAAACAGTATGTTCACACGCCTTGCAAAAAGAATAAAAGCTCGTCCGTCAATGTCTGACGATGACCAATACATCCGCAAAGGAAAATATTTCTACAGCAGAACAGAAGAATTAGAATAGAAGAATAAAAGGTTGAGATGACTTGTGTTTTCTGCTGTGGCCGTGGGGATCAATTCTTGCTTAGAAAAGTTTTCCACATTTTGAACATTTAGAATCTCCACTTCCTTTTGAGGATGTGCACAGCTTGCGGGCTTCTCTCTTGGTTTCAGCTTTTCTTATTCGTGAATCCTTGCAATGCTGTGATGTAATTAATTAGGAGACATACCACACGAGAGCAGTATAGCGATACTCGATAACCAAAATATAAGTGAAAAATTATGGATACACTCACTTGCATTTCTGCTGTTTGGTTTTAGCACCGTCCACACCTTTCGCCATGTCAGAAAACGATACAATACTTGAGCAGCACGAAGATGGGACATCCTTTACAGCATTAACTGTGTCATCGACCTTTGCTTTGTCTTTGGCTGTGACTGAGGGGCAAATGGACGAAACCATTTAGCTACCCTTAATATTAATATAGTATAAAGCGCGTAGGGCTTGGCTGTGGGGCGGGGTTATTATGCGCTATACAAATTAAATTTGTTATTATTATTATTAT
>NW_004797985.1:122021-124281 GCF_000002075.1 Aplysia californica
GGGGAGATAAAAAGAGAGAAAGAGTTTTAAATGAAATTGTGTTTGTGTTTGTTACTGTTCGTATGTGTGATTTATTTTACATTATAATGGTAGGACATCCAAAAACTTACTTGTAACATCTGTTGTTGTTGGATCGCCACCCGCAGCAGCAACCAGTCCTTGCAATGGAAAGAGAAAGATATGCGTTCTTAACTAAGGCCTATTAACCCCTACTCCCTCCGGCCTTGGAAAGAATAACAATTAAATAAAAAAATTAAGAAAGAAAGAAAAATGTAAAGCAGGAAGAATGCAGCACTTGTGAAATGAGACGCCTGGGGCCTGAGAAGAACTTTGAACGTCACAAGATGGAAAAAAGGTGAATTGGCATAGGTTTAACGCTCTTATAAACACTGTTAGGTTATTTAAAAGGCAGGGCCTCCCAGTATGACGTCCATCTCCGAAAGGACCGAGCCAAGTGGGAAATATAATGTGTAAAGTGTTTTCCCCCAAGGACACAAAATGGGACAGAGCTAAGGCTCCGCAATCTCACGATTACAACATCACAAGCATCACAAGAGGAGAATTTAAAGGTGAAAAAAGCGACATTCCCGAGAACAAGTTGGCTCAACTCCCTGCTCGGAGTACTTAAAAATACAACCAATAAATTAATGGTTTGGGCATCATAATTTGTCAAGAGTACCACCAGAGATCGAATGGACATAGATGAAGAGGCAGGCCCAGGAAAAGATGGATAGGGTACGTTAGAAGTCAGAGATAGATTAGTCAGAAACAATTGTGTAACCATACAATAGACTAGACGATGCAGCAAACAGGAGAAAAAAATTGCTTCTCTCCTAGACACGGTAAAGTAATAGAGGTAAAGTAAGATAAAGCAAAGTAAGGTAAAGTAAGGTAAAGCAAAGTAAGGTAAGTAAGGTAAGGTAAAGTAAGGTAAAGTAAGGTAAAGTAAGGTAAAGTAAGGTAAAGTAAGGTAAAGTAAGGTAAAGTAAAGGAAGATAAAGGAAGGTAAAGTAAGGTAGAGCAAAGTATGGTAAAGTAAGGTAAAGCAAAGTAAGATGAAGTAAGGTAAAATAAGGTTAAGTAAAGTAAGACAAAGGAAGGTAAAGTAAGATAAAATAAGGTAAAGTATAGTATGATCAAAGTTACAAGTACTCCAAAATCAAGCAGCAAAATTGATAATGAAACAAAAGAAATCAGCCGACGTAACACAAATTCTGAAAGAACTACGCTGGTTGCCAGTAAAAGAAAGGATCAATAAATACAAAACTGCCTTTTTCTGTTTTAAATGTATAAATGAAACTGCACCTATTTATCTAAAAGAATTCCTGGAATTATATCATCCACCTAGAGCCCTTAGATCAGCCACTGACAATCTAATTCTTAGAACCCCAAAACAAAATTACAAAACAGAACGCGAGCGTTCCTTTTTATTCTTTGGTCCCTGTGTATGGAATGAACTCCCATATAAAATAAGGAGTGCCCCTACTATTCGCACTTTCCCAAAACAGCTGAATCATTTCTTATTTACAATGCATACCTTTCAAAACGATAAACTGTTATAATATATGCATGTGTATGCCATACCGCGAGACTGGACAAATAGCGTGTGAGAATGAGAGAGAGATAGATACGAGGCGTAGATAGATAGATAGATAGATAGATAGATAGATAGATAGATAGATAGATAGATAGATAGATAGATAGATAGATAGATAGATAGATAGATAGAGAAAAGAGAGAGTGTGTGTGTGTGTGAGAGAGAGAGAGAGAGAGAGAGAGAGAGAGAAAGAGACAGAGAGAGAGAGAGAGAGAGAGAGAGAGAGAGAGAGAGAGAGAGAGAGAGAGAGAGAGAGAGAGAGAGAGAGAGAGAGAGAATGGAAATGTTTTCTATTTATAGAGAACGAATGTTTTTATTGAATGTTTTTAGCTATCCAAGTTTGAAATTTATTGTGACCGTTCATGAGTTTTTTTCGCTTTTTTTTTTTAGCGAACGCATTGCCAGGCTCACTGTCGGACTATTTTTCTCATATAATTTATATAATACAGACTTCAACATAAGTTAAGGACCACCTTGACAGACAGCCCTGATTTTTTTAAAATCCGAAAAAAAAGACAGCAAGGTCTGTTTCATAATGTGTTGCTCTGAGAGTCTTAACATCACAAGACAAGACAGGCCAAGAAAGAGTAGCTATTGGCACTGAGTCCTGCCTGTATTTCATAGAAAAAAAAAGAGAATAAAATAATTCGGCCTCCAATAACG
>NW_004797985.1:124381-126215 GCF_000002075.1 Aplysia californica
TAGTAGTAGTAGTAGTAGTAGTAGTAGTAGTAGTAGTAGTAGTAGTAGTAGTAATAAATTACGAAGTCCTGTCTGACATTTTTGGTAATTTTCAGTTACTATAAGACTATGAGGTCAGAAACCGAATGCTCTATCTGCTTTATCAAAATTGTAAGACTATCTGGAGTCGTTATCGAGATATTCAAAGCTATTCTTTAAAAAAATCTTGACATGTTATGAAACTCAAATTTTTTAACGTCAAATTTCTCAAAACTAGAACTTGGAAGTTAAAGGGTAGCCATTTTGGTGCAAAAAGAATTCTTGTGAGACATTTATACAGAACATACACGGAACGATAGCTGATACATTAAGCGATAGAATTTACAATGAGCGATAATTTATACTTTAAGCAACAGGAACATACATTAAACGATAGTTCATATATTAAGCGGTATACGAGTAAGATACCATAAATGACACTCGTACAATATGCGAATGAATATACACCAAACATTCGTTTACACATTAAGCAATATAACATACAATGAAAGATAGTTCTTACATCAAGCGATAGAACATACACTAAACGATAGTTATATATTATGCAATAGAACATACATTAATGACATGGACATTAATTAAGACCAATGAAAGCAAAATCAATGTAAGCGAGATGAAATTTCTACCCAAAACCCTTAACATCACAAGACAAGACAGGCCAAGAAAGAGTAGCTATTGGCACTGAGTCCTGCCTGTATTTCATAGAAAAAAAAAGAGAATAAAATAATTCGGCCTCCAATAACGAAAGCCACCTAGCTTCAATAATACCCCAACACTTCGGCCATAAAGGAAGAGGAAGGCCACGCAAAATATGGATTGAGGAAGTCAAGGGAACCCTTAGATATTAATATCATCCCAATTGAAACAGCTGAAGACCTGGCCTACTGTAGAAAACTGAATCTCCCCTCGATGCTTAACAGCAACAGCAGGCGAAAAAGTAAAAAGTAAAGTAAGATATACACTAAAGGGTAGTTCACAAATTAAGCGATAGAACACACACTAAACGATAGTTCACACATTCGGAGATAAACACACACTAAACGATAGTTCACACAATATTTACAGGTAGAACACACACTAAACGATAGTTCACACATTCAGAGATAGAACACACAATAAACGATAGTTCACACATTAATTAATCGATAGAACACACAATAAACGACAGTTCGCTCATTAACCAAGAAATAGAACACACACTAAACGATAGTTCACACAATATTCATAGATAGAACGCGCACTAAACGGTAGTTCACACATTCAGAGATAGAACATACACTACACAATAGTTCACACATTCAGAGATAGAACACACACTGAGCGATAGTTCACACATTCAGAGATAAAACACGCACTATACAATATATAACAAATAAAACAATAGAACACAAACTAAACGATAGGTCACACATTAATTAAGCAATAGAACACACACTATACGATAGTTCATACGCTAAGCCACAGAACACACACTGGATCACTCAGAACGTACTTGGTGAAGGGGTGGCGGGCGGAGATTTGGGCCCAGAGAGAGCAGTCGTTGCTTTTTGTTTTTGGAGAGATAATCATGGAATTTCATCATCAACACATTGTAAACAATAGCGAAGACTCAGTGTCTGTCTGTCTGTCTGTCTGTCTGTCTGTCTGTCTGTCTGTCTGTCTGTCTGTCTGTCTGTCTGTCTGTCTGTCTAGGGGTAAAAAGGTGGAAACTCATAAATAACTAGATGCCGATGTGCCATTGGCATTACAGACAAGAGCTAAGGGCTTAGACCACTATATATTGCTTCGACTACCA
>NW_004797985.1:126315-128857 GCF_000002075.1 Aplysia californica
GAGAGAGAGAGAGAGAGAGAGAGAGAATGGAAATGTTTTCTATTTATAGAGAACGAATGTTTTTATTGAATGTTTAGCTATCCAAGTTTGAAATTTATTGTGACCGTTCATGAGTTTTTTTCGCTTTTTTTTTTTAGCGAACGCATTGCCAGGCTCACTGTCGGACTATTTTTCTCATATAATTTATATAATACAGACTTCAACATAAGTTAAGGACCACCTTGACAGACAGCCCTGATTTTTTTAAAATCCGAAAAAAAAGACAGCAAGGTCTGTTTCATAATGTGTTGCTCTGAGAGTGGTAATGGGTTACCAAAGCGTACTGCAAAGTTTCCTAAAGGAGCAAAACCACCACGTGCAGCACGGACATCCTTCTGGAATTTTAGCAAAATTTGCTGTTTTTTATTAACTTGTGTTCGACACCGCGAACATTCTTCAGTTCATATTTCTGGTGCACGTCATAAACTGACGCACGGTCTCGTACTCTGCTCACTTTGGTGGCAATATAAGCCGCTGTTTGCGCAAAATTCAGTATCGCATCAACATACCACCAAGACAAAAGCTGAGAAACTTTGATGGTGCCAGAGCTATAGCATGGCTGGGCTGCAGGATGGAGTTGGAACCCGAGAAGTTGCCAGAAGACTTGCAGTGTCACACTCTATCATTGTCCGCTTGAGACAGCGCCATCAAGCAACGGGATCAATCCAAGAAAGGCAAGGTGCAGGTCGACCCAAGAAGACCACTCATAGTGTTTGTGAGTGGTCCTTAATTTATGCTGAAGTCTGTATATACGAGTACATATATATATATATATATATATATATATATATATATATATATGCATAATACTATGTTTAACGTACAGACATGTCCATTAATTTTTTAAGGTGAGAAATTTTTATTAACGTAGTGCGCATTGAGTATTTCTTAGAAATTATATGATAAAGGAAGAAAAAGTAACGTATAGCAAGGTAAAAGAAAAAATAAGATAGAGGAAGGTAATGTAAAGTAAGGTAAAGTAAGGTAAAGTAAGGTAAAGTAAGGTAAAGTAAGGTAAAGTAAGGTAAAGTAAGGTAAAGCAAGGTAAAGAAGGGTAAGTAAATAAAAAGGAATAGCTTCAATATCTACTTTGTACAAACATTTGTCTCTTAAAGAATATTGTCGAAAGGACATATTTCAGTATCGATGACACTAGAGTTGTACTTGGTTAGTAAACTTCACTGAGGTAAAACAAAGAAAGCTGTTTTTGTGGGAATAAACTAATCAACACTTACCCAAAAGTGCCAAAAGAGCTGAAAAGGAAAGGAAAAAAAATACCTTTAAATTTTCTTGAACTCTCTGGCATTGAACTCTCTGGCATATAAAGAAAATACGAAAAGACAAATTAACAAAACGGAGAGAGAGACACTCAGAGAGAGGGAGAGAGAGAGAGAGAGAGAGAGAGAGAGAGAGAGAGAGAGAGAGAGAGAGAGAGAGAGAGAGAGAGAGAGAGAGAGAGCGAGAGCGACAGAGAGAAAGAAAAAAAAGAGAGAAAGAAATAGAGGAGAACAAAAGGACACGGGGAGATATTGTATAATATACATGTATCATTATCCTTATCTTCATCATCATCTCTTCTACTACTAGTACTACCAATTATTACTGCTGTTGCAGCTGCTACTACTACTACTACTACTACTACTGCTACTGCTACAGCTACTACTACTACTACTACTACTACTACTACTACTGCTACTGCTACAGCTACTACTGCTACTACAACTACTACTACTACTACTACTACTACTACTACTACTACTACTACTACTACTACTGCTGCTACTACTACTACTACTACTACTTTATTCTGATTTTTTTCGATGATTTTTCCTCGTTTTTTCTCTCTGCTTGAACAGTGCTGGCCTACTCAATTCGTAGTTTGGGGTAGACCCACTTACCAAGACTGAATGTCGTGGATTCCATCTCGAAATGTTGACTTCTTGGAATCTCCGTAAAAACGAACAATCTGCAAAACATCCAAGCAAACACCGAAAATAATTTGGAAAGGAGAAATTCGTTCCGAACTAAAGAACATTGAATTTACGGAATGTAAAGAGCGTGGTGAGGAATTGACAATACAAACAGTGCTTTTTTTAGCGCAACTTGAGAAGAAAGCAAAAAACAAACAAACAGCAAACAAAAAACCCCACAAAAAAACAACAACAACCCAACAACACCCCCCCCCCCAAAAAAAAAAAGGAAATAACCCAACCCGAAACAAAAAAACAACAACTCCGCAGTCAGTCGAGAAAAACTAACAAAACTAAACATATTTTGGCGAAAACTGAATGACAAATGTAACATTGCATACATAGAATAGTGGAAATCAGAACACAGTCTAGCAAAAATGAACATTTCGGTACAAGAGTTTTGTTCAAAAATTTTTTGTCAATCAATTTTCTGCAAACTCTTTACTGTCAAAGACTTTTCTGTCAAATCCCTCATGTGATATATTATGATATGCTAAAGCTACCAGTTTTCCTCCTTTCGAAACGTCCCATCA
>NW_004797985.1:131046-148405 GCF_000002075.1 Aplysia californica
CCCCCCCACACACACAGACACATACACACACAAACCCCCGAAACAAACAAAATCAAATGCAAGAGAAACACTAGAGCAGGAGATACGTTATCGGAACTGAGAATCAAAAAAGATTATCTCTTCCGAGCAGTCTTCTCCCTGGTTGAACAGAAAGGATTTTCTTATAAAACAAATAAACATAGTATTCTGTTTACACAGTTAGCTTTGTAAAGAACATTCTTTCATCTCCATTGGACCCAAAAGATTAAGCCAAGACAGAAGAAGCCTTTAAGAAAATCGCATTAGTCATCTAGCTATCTGCTACTAGAGGTTACAGATAAACATTAATCGGCCCTCATGCCTGAGATGTCCTCTTGTATCTTGTCTCTTCGAACTTCGAATGTGGAGGCAAGGACAAAAAAGGAAAAAAATAAATTAATTAAATAAATAAAAAGGACAAACGAGGAGGAAAAAATAGTGTTTGGGCAAACAAAGTAACAGATAGGCTACTGAAGTCGACATGATAAATAAACGTCTAAAATCTAAAAAAAAACAAAACAACAACAACAACAAAACAAAATAACAAACAAAAGCAAAGGACTCCCCCCTCCCCCAATAAAAATCAAAAATCAAAACAAAAACAGAAAATAAAAACACGCCTCGCCAAACAGCAACAACAACAACAACAACAACAACAACAACAACAACAACAACAACAACAACAACAACAACAACAACAACAGCAACAACACCCCCCCACCTAAGAAAAGCAACTATTGTACCAGAAATGATATATTATGGTCTGACTTGTCTAAGACGGTCACCAAAGGACGATAAGAAAAGAGATTGTTTTAGACAGATGGCTCTCTTACACGATGTCAAATTAAGTAAAAACAAACAAACAAACCCAAAAAACATAAAAGGTAGGGCATGAGAAGTAGCTATTTATAATCCCCCACTCAAATCCAAACAATGATAATAATAATTTATTATAATAATAATAATGATGATGATGATGATAATAATAATAATAATAATAATAATAATAATAATAATAATGATAATAATAGTAAAAAAATATATGATAAAGTCCATTCATGTAGCGGAGTTAAACTGAGAAAGTGCTATGCGCCTTACAAATATACCAAGAACACAAGTACCATAATACGGTTCTAATAATGGTAATTTCTCTCTCTCTCTCTCTCTCTCTCTCTCTCTCTCTCTCTCTCTCTCTCCCAAAGAACAACAACTGAACACACACAGTTACACAGACGGACGAAGACACACAGACACACACACATTAAAACACACACACACACACGCACACACATACACACATACACACACAAACACACACATACAAATCCCAGCCTCTTCAAAACACTTTCCCTGCTTTAATAATTCAGATATCGATATCAAATTAAGGCATAATAATATTAATATGCCCCGTGTTTTGAATTATCAGATGGAGCCGATTTGTTTTTTTGTTGTGAAAAGTGTTTTACGGCGCTCACAACTGCCTAAGGTCACATAAGCGGGCGTGACACATTTAACATTTTAAGTTTGGTAGGAATTTTGAATTTTGCCCGGGTGGTGGCTGAAGCCTACTCTTATAGATTTTAGGACCACCGAGGAAACTTTAACGTGCACACCTTGCGCAGAGGAGCTCCGTGATTTTTTAATTCTTATCCGAGAAGGCTAGGTATTAGATCTTACCTACCCTAGGATTACTGGTGAGGCTGAAAGACAGCTAGCACTAAGAAGGAGAAAGGAGTAACTTTTCCAATTATGAATCCTTGAAGCTATAAAAGGTATCTTAGTCACCCAGGTTTATCGGTACGTTTCCGCTGTGTCTACTATCTATCCTTTTCTTTCTTTTTTTCTTCCATTTTTTGTTTGTTTGGTAAGCGTTTTACGGTGCTCTCAACTGCACAAGGTCATATGAGCACAGGACACATGAAACGCTCTCAGTTGGTAGGACATTTTGAATTTTGCCAGGTTGTGGCGAAGCCTACTGTTATCGGTTTGTGGATCACCAAGGGACCTTTAACGTGCGCAGCTTGAACATGGGACCTCTGAGATTTTTCACCGTTGTCCGAGAAGGCTAGGTATTAGATCTTACCTACCGGAAAATCAGGAGTGTGGCTGAAAGACAGCTGTAAGAATGCGCCTAGGAGTAGCTGTAGAAAAGCTGCAGAAAGAGCAAGGAGCCCGGAGGAGAGGTCAAAGAAGGTGAGTGGGTGGGGGCAGAAAGTGGAGACGAAAGCAAACGACAGAATATTGCTAGAGAGCAGAAAAAGATGTGAAATGAGAAAATCTTAGAACAGAAAATTTTACCGTCGGTATTCGGACCTATTGAATGAGAGGCGAACACAACATCTTGACCTCTAGACCACGAGAGCCCCACTGCATGGGGTAATCGTATATCCGGGTTGTACGACTCGTGTAAATAAAACTGGGCAGGTTCCATGTGAGTCACATAATCCTTGACGAGACTGGGCAGGTAAAAACGTGTCAAAGCATTTGTTCAACCCATTTCTCCGACAAAAGGATCGCTGGTCTTATCTGTTTCTCAAGACAAGAACAAACGTGTTAGTCTTATCACAGCGATTCACTGTCGGATAGTGAGAAATGACGTCTTCTTCAGATCTCACCGACTTCTGTCGTAGGTTTGTTACATTTTGAGCAAAAAACGCTTCGAAGCCCGTGGTCATTATTCGAATAACGCGTGCCAATCGCTACCTCAGTGCTTTCTTGTCGTATCTCCATTTTTGTTTAAAACAGTGAAAATGTGACTTTGAGATTTTTTGCCCTTGTCCAACAAGGCTAGGTTTAAATCTTTCCTACCATAAGATCCGGGGTATGGCTGAAAGACAGCAGTAAGAAGGGACCAAGGAAAAGCAGTAGAAAGGCTTTAGAAAGAGTCAGGAGTCCAGAAGAGGGGGCAAAAGAGGTGACGGGGTGGTCGAAGAAAGTGGAAACGAAAGCAGACGATATTTTAGAGAGCGGGAAAGGATAGGAAAGGAGAAAATTTGAGAGAAGAACATTTTCGATAGCTGGCCGGATTCGAACCTGGGACCTATTGAATGAGAGGCGAACAGCTTAACCTCTAGGCCACGAAAGGGGCACTCCTTTTTTATATTGGAGCTCGTTCCACACATGTGGATCAAAGAAGAGAAAGGAACGCTCGCTGTATGTTAAGACATTTAGTTTTTGAGTTCAAAGAATGAGTAGTTTGTCAGGGGCTGATCTAAGGGGGTTGGGTTTGATAACTTCAGGAATTGTTTTAGTTAATTAGGGGCAGTATCCTTTCAATATTTATAAGAGAAAACTGCAATTTTATATTTTACTGGCAGCCATTATGGTTTTTTTAAATTTGCTGCTATCTGGGCTGATTTCTTTTGTTTCATTGTCAATTTTGCTGCTTGATTTTGGAGTACTTATAATTTTGACTATTTTTCGCCCTCAGACAGGATAAAATATCATTACAGTTGGTATGGTTATATTGATGTCCATTTGTAGTTCTGGGAGATTTCTAATGGCTTTTAATTGTATTTCCATCATCATCATCATCATCATCCTCATCATCATCCTCATCATCATCATCATCATCATCATCATCATCATCATCATCATCATCATCATCAGCATCATCATCATCATCAGCATCATCATCATCATCAACCTGGCTGTCTCCAGAAGAAGTGGTTGCAGCTACATCACCAGCAAGTTTCAAGTCTTTTAAAAATTCTAACAGTGTCTAACAACCTTAGTAGCTAACATCTGACACCCATAAGAATAGGACACGGTACAGACCCCCCCCCCCAACCAAACCAACTAACAAACAAGCAAACAAACAAACCCCCAACCAAACCAACTAACAAACAAGCAAGCAAACAAAAAAAAACCGCAGCAAAAACAAGCAAACAAACAAACAAACAAATACACAGACAGACAAATTTACGACAAACAAAAAACCCAACAAAAAAGAAACAAACCGACAATCAATCAAACAAACAAACAACCAAACAGACAAAAATAATTATCCAGTTGTTAAACTTCTAGGCTACTACCTATCGTGAACATGTAAAGCCCAGATAGGACATTTATAGCAACATAATATTATAAGCTGCACACGGTTAGCTATCAGCAACATTCTGTCCCTCTTCTCTGCCCCCACCCCTAACACCAATTTTACAGTTGCCAGCAACGAACAAAGAATGTAGAAGTCATGTGGATTTTCTTAAATCGCGGTCTTGGATCTGGAAGAACGAAACGTTATTATGCAGAGTAAACACACACACACACACACACACACACACACACACACACACACGCACAGATAAAGGAACTCGGGCACCCCATCCCCCACCGTTTCTCTCGAATAGCGCATGTCGTCGTAAGTCGTCAGGATTGACACCACATTTTCAGGCTCGGGTAACCTTGGGAAGAGCCAATCCTATTTAGATATCATTTTTATCTCCCCAGTGTCAAATATGGTCTCTAAACAAGGAACAAGAAAGAAAAATCAATGCATGCGAAATGAGGTGTCTCCACAAATCCACCAGTGTCACCAGAAGAGACCACGTAAGAAACGAAACCATACGTCTATAAACTAGAATACGACCAATAATAAAATTCGTAGAGCGTCAAAGAGTCTAAACGGTTTGGACATCTAACCAGAATGCCCCAGAAACAACTGGCGGGTAGAGCTTACAACATCCGAGAATCTGGCTTCAAATCAAGAGGAAGACCAAGAAAGACCTGGATGGATGGGGTTAAAAAGGTGCGTGAACAACATAACATAATATCTATCACAGGCGCTACACACATAGCACAGGACCGATACTTGCACCTCCCCTCGGTATCCTAAGGATACAAGAGAAAGGAAAACGTAAGAAAGGAAAAGTAAAGTAAGCATTATCTGACCAGGCGGGAACCGCCACAGCTTTTACTGCGTGCACAGACAAGAGCTAACCATTAAGAAGAAAATGAAGCGATCGGTTTACTAGAGCTGGGCAATGAGTCGCTTTAGCAAAATTCGGATCATATGTAAGTGCAACTCTTTGGCAAATAATTTGATATGAACCGCTTCGGCAAATGGGTTAGAACCACTTCGACAAACGGGTTAGCATCACATCAACAAATGGGCGCACCCACTTCGGCAAACGTGTCAGGAAAGGGAGTTAAGAGTCGGAATTCGGACAATGTTTCATTGAGGATTATCCGGTTATCCTGATAGATTATCCGGGTTTTGCCCACCTCTACGGTTTACCACAGAATAGAGAATATGCTACACATTAAGATGCTAAGGATAATTTTCATAATTTTATGTTTTCTACTGTTTTAAGCAAAATCAATGTTTTTCGTCTTTTTTTTACTTAAATATCAGCTTTGGAAGGCAGAAGAGAGAATAAAACATACACAAAGTTTCAAAGGATTGACTTTCATTATTTGTATCGCGACGTTGTGGAATCAGGCGCCTGTCAATTTTTGGGCATGTGGAGTTACTGGTGTCATTTTAAAACGTATTCATTTGTCTTGCTTTCCAAAAAATAATCCATTCATCTTTTATACAATTAGAGATATTGGCAATGGAAAAATGTGGGAATCACCTGGTTTCAGAGGTAAAATTTGCAAGAAAATGGCCGCCAAAGTTAAGTTATTTCCTTGTTTGAGAGTCCGTGGAAACTGAAAATTTATATTTTTTGTGCCTTTAATCAATGTTTTCAATGAAATCCATACAGAGATGTATTCTTTAACGGACATAGAAGGTGATGAGCCAAGAAATGAAAAATCGATACAAATTCCCAAACCTGCAAAGTAAATATGCCAGTTTCTTCAATTTCATTATTTTGACAAGCCCCTGGTTGCACCACGGTGTCTCCCATTTATTTTACTCCTGTTATAATATTCAAACAATCAGCTCACCACAGAGGAGAGAATAATACGTTGGGGGCTCTCGTGTTCGAGAGGTTTCGGTGTTCAATAGGTCTCGGGATCGAATCCGGACAGCGACGGAAAAATGTTCTTTTCTATTATTTTCTCCTTTCAACTCCTTTCCTGCTCTCTAACAATGTTCTGTCGTCCGCTTTTGTCCCCACTTTAGTCCCCCCCCCCCTTTCACCTCCTTTGTTCCCTTCTCTGGGCTCTTGATATTTTTTGCACGTCTTTCTATTGTTACTCCTTGGCTCCTTCTTACTGCTGTCTTTCAGCTACACTCCTAATCTTATGGTAGGTAAGATCTAATATCTAGCATTCTCGGATAAGGGTGAAAAATCTCGGGGGTCTTGTGTGCAAGTTGCGCACGTTAAAGATCTCTTATTGGTCCAAAATCGATAAGAGTAAGCTTCTGCCTCTACTCGGCAAATTTGAAATTTTCCTTCCACCTGAAAAAGTTTAATGTGTCCCGCGCGCTCATATGACCTTAATATTATGCAGTTTCGAGTGTCGTGAAACGCTTTTTCAGGGTGCGTGCCTTTTGCAGATGGGGTCGGCGGGTCGGGTCGATCGCACGACTCGGTAGCCTGATATTTCGGGTCGGCCCGACCCGACCAGCCGTAATGGGCACCCCGTATCCCCCCCCCCCCCCGTCAAAAAAAGAAAAGAATAATAAGATTTACTCACCCTTTTTTCCACCCTTGTGCTGAACATCTCGCCTTGAGCAAACTCTGTTCATTTGTCCTGTGAGATAGCATCAACAATAATAATAATGATAATAATAATAATTGCATTTATATAGCGCATATCCATGCTCAAGAGCATGCTCTATGCGCTTTACAACTATCATTATCCCAGCAGACCCTTTGAGAAAACTCAGAAACATTTTCGGCTTCTGCGGAAGTATACAGTGCAAGCTGCGGATTTCATGTTCTCAAACACTATTAAACTTACAAGATGATCCACTGTCTATTGCCAGGTACCCATTTCCACCTGAGTGAAGTGAGGAAAATTTGTGCAAAGTGCCTTTCCCAAGGACACAATGTCGGGCCCTGACGGGATTCGAACCCACAACCTTACAGTTGCGAGTCCGAGAGCCTAACCACTAGGCCACCGACGCCACAATAAGTGAAAGATCCGAAGCAGTCATCGGTGATTATGATTCGTTGTTTACTTCTCTGTCTGCTTGGTTAATACACAGCCCCCCCCCTCCCCCCTTCCCTCCCCTATCTAAGAGTCGTATTTTCATATCATCAGTCTGATAAAAGTGCTCTCTGCTTAATTTTTTTCATTTTTATTTTTATTTTTATTTTATTTATTTATCTATTTATTTATTAATTTTTTATCATTTTTTTGGGGGGGGGGGGGGGGGGGTTCTTTTTTTAATCTTCTTTTCTACTTTTCTAGTGAGAAAAGGATATGCAAATTCAAGACCATTATCCCAATTCAAATGTCTCATAAAGTGAAAATGTCTGTTCATTATTGTGTTAATTTATTCATGAGGTACCGTCTCATGCTTATTTTTTTCCGCATTCACCCCCCCCCCCCTTATGGAGTAATTAACTTTCCAGGAAGTAGTATTAAATAGCAAAATAAATAGCATTTGTATTGCGCATAACCCCGTTTTAGAGCAAGATCTATGCCTTTTTACACGACGTTATTAACCCTTAACATCACAAGACGAGACAGGCAGAGAAATGAAGAAGTAAGAGCAGCTATCGGCACTGAGTCCTGCCTGCGTTACATAGAAAGACAGAGGATTAAAATGGTTTGGCCACCTGTTACGCATGTCACCTGACCAGCCAGCCTTGAGAGCCTACAACACCAAGCCCTCAGGCTATAAAGGAAGAGGAAGGCCACGCAAAAGGTGGATCGAGGGTGTTCAGGAAACCCTAAGAAAACAACATCACAACTGAAAGAGCTGCGGAGCTGGCCTACCATAGAAAATTGCATTCTCCCCTCGACGCTTAACGGCAACAGAAGATGAAAAAGTAAAAGTAAGTAGTAGTAAGTAAAGTATTAACCCAGCAGACCATAGAACACATTAGAAACATTCTCAGCTTCCCTGGAAGAATACTGTGCTAGCAGCTGATTAGGCGCTCAAACACTAACAAACTGACAAGATCTTTCATAGCTGGGTACCCATTCCCACCTTGGTGAAATGAGGAAAATTCGTGCAAAGTGCATTTCCCATGGACACAACGTCGGTTCCCTGGCGGGACTCGACCCCACGACCTTACGTTTGCGAGTCTGAGAGCCTAACCACTAGGCCAACTACACCGACGAAGGATAAAGCTTTCAACTAAAATTCCATCTCAGCGGTAGGCTTTATGAATCTGCAATTAAATGTCAAGGAAAACCCCGTCCTAGAGGGATAACAACGACTCAATAGACTGAGCAAAATGCACAAACGTTGTATTATTAGAGGTTTTAAGGAGCTAGCAACTGTATGAGGTCACATGAGCGCCAGAAGATTAGACGTGTTACAAGAGAGTAACAGATGTAAGAAAGAAGAAGGGGAGATACGGACGATATATGTTTGATAGGAAAGAAGAAGCAAACCTCACCAGAGCACCCACCAACCACCCACTATGCACAAACAACAACAACAACAACAACGACAACGACAACAACAACAACAACAGCAACAACAACAAAACCCAACCCAACCAAACTTCATCATACGGAAATTCAACATAAGTCCTCTGCGTACGACAGCAAGAAGCCTACCCTCTGTACCACCACAGACGCCGGCTTATTCTTGCTCTAATAAAGGTACAAAAGAGTGAACAATCTTAATATTATACCCCCCACCAACCCCCCCCCCCCAAAAAAAAACAACAACAAAAAAAACAACACACAAAAACAATAAAACCCAATCCAAAAAAACAAACAAATAAACCAAAAGCAAAAACGAAAAACAAAGACAAAAACAAAAACAAACAAACACGTCCCCCAAAAACAACAACAACAACTACAACAAAAACAGACAACAGCAACATTTAAAAAAAAAATCCTCATTTCAGATATTTCTATGTACCTTCCAGCCCCGTACCTTTATCGTACCCCCTTCCCCCGAAAACCAACGACAATCAACCAATCACGACAACCTCAATGTCTTCCCTTAATGTAAGTCTCGAAGAGATAACAAGGTAAAATCCCGGAACTTGAAGTGGGATTGAAACTGATCAGGGTGAAGTGTGGCAGGGTCGATGAGTGATAAGCTTGGGGCTTTCCGTGTCACAATGGTACACTTATCGTTATTGAAACGTGACTTTGTCTTTTTTTAACCACAGGGAGGGTAGGGGTAGAAAAGAAAAAGGGGGGGGGGGGGGAGGAGGTGTGTGCGTGTCTGTCTCTCTGTCTCTGTCTCTGTCTCTGTCTCTGTCTCTGTCTCTGTCTCTCTCTCTCTCTCTCTCTCTCTCTCTCTCTCTCTCTCTCTCTCTCTCTCTCTTTGTAGGTGTGTTTTGGCGATTTCATTAGGAGGAGAGACCGACTGGGAAAAGGGGAGGGGGGTATTTCAGGCTTCCTTGCGCTCCTGTTGTTGTTGTTACTGCAGCTCCGTGTGTGTGTAGTAGCCTATCCGTTCAAAAAGTTTGGAGCCCCGAAGAGCGTGCTCTTCGCCAGGGCCACAGCCTCCCTTGGGTAGCGGGTGAGGCAGTCCAACCTCCCTGAATCCTCCCCGAAGAGATGCCACCGCCGGACCTCCGTGGCGGGGCATCTCTGCAGCCAGTGCTCCAAATCTTGGGGTTCCTCACTGCACAATGGACAGGTTGGGTCCGATGTTTTGTTTATTCTATTTTTGTAGGCCAGCCGCCCAGAGAAGTGAGACATGACCACTGACGATCACTATTTCATCTTGAAACCAAACTGTCTATTCCCCCTTTTCCCCGTCGTTCTCTCCTGCTAAAAAAATCGCCAAAACACATATACACACAAAGAGAGAGAGAGAGAGAGAGAGAGAGAGAGAGAGAGAGAGAGAGAGAGAGAGAGAGAGAGTGAGAGAGATAGATAGAGAGAGAGACAAAGACAGAGACAGAGACAGAGACAGAGACAGAGAAACAGACACGCACACACCTCCTTCCCCGCCCCCTTTTTTTCTTTTCTACCCCTACCCTCCCTACATACTGCTGCTGTTACTGTTATTGTTGTTGCTGTGGTTATTTTCTTGTTTTTGTCGTTACTGTTGGTGCAGTTGTTGTTGCTGTTGTTGTTGTTGCTACAGTGTTTCGTCTTTGTTATCATTTCGTTGTGTTTTTATCATGGTGTTTTGGGGTTAGGTAGCTTTGGGGGACTAGATAGTTATTGGAAATAGAATTGGGTAGTTTAAAAAAGGGGTGTGGGAAGGGGGGAGAGCACAGGATGGTCGTGTAGTATTGAACGTTTTATAGTATTCTATTGACAATCGAACCTGTCCTATACGACCACCCATTGTCGAGGAGAAAAACTTGCTTTGGGCAGAGTTTGTTGCGCTTTTACTTAAAAAAAACAAACAAACATGTAACTATATCGCTGTGAATGTACTATATACAGTTTTATCAATTGTTGATTATTATCTCGAGTTTGGTTTCAAGATGACATAGTGATCGTCAGATGTTATTGGGATAAAACTTCCTGAAGTTGACATAATAACTTTTTATTTGCTTACAATTATTGTAGTACATGTAGATCTAGGTACCAGAGACTAAATTTTCACACAAACTGTATGACAAATTCATCTGTTTTAATGCATGTGAATGGCCCATGCCTCTTGGAATTGCAAAACCATTCTTTTTCCTCTCAGTCAATGACCACCTGCATTAAACATCACCTGGACAAACAGACACTTCCCATTTCCACTTTACGTCCCCATACTCTGGTCTTACAACCAAGCTCTGGTTTGAATTCGAACAATTTGCCTCCCTTTCCTCTCTTGTCGTCCATTTTTCAATGAAAACTTCCTACAACACCGTCTTATATACACAGAACACATAATATGGTCGCTTTTAAGCACAAGGGGGGCTATCCCGAAAAATGCTGTTTTTTAAAAGAAAATTGAAGGTAAAATTTTCCCCCTTTGTTCATTTTCTTTAAAAGACAAGGAGAGTTTTCTCTTAACCAAACACACCAATGAAACCAAACTTCTCCAAAAGGTAGGTCAATGCCCATTTTTGGTGTGGATTAAAATTTCTTGAAACCCCCGAAATCTGGATTAGCCTGCTTGTCCTTAAAAGCGACCATATTATACTTTACCATACATAACGAATAATAAGGGACATTTCATTGGAATAATATATGTCGCGACGCTCGTCAATTTTGGGACATATTGAGAACGTGGTAAGATCATGGAAAAAAATATTAATTTATTTTGGAAACAAATCAAGTTATTGACGATTGAAGGAGGTGGAGGTCACCAGTTGATTTCAGAAGTAAAATTAGCGAGAAAATCGCTGCCAAATTTGAGTTATTTCCTCAGCTTGAGAGTGAATGGAAACTGAAAATTTACATCTGTACACATTAAATCAACGTCTTTCCGTAACATCCACGCAGAAATGTGTTCTTTAATAGATATAAAAGTTTTTGAGTAAAAAAAAAGGAAAATTCGATAACAATTCCTAAACCCGCCGAAAAATGCCAGTTTGTTGTCTTTCATTTTTTGACGAACGCCTGAATTCACCACGCTGCCTTGCATAATGTTGCTGTTGTTCATTTTAAAACTGGAAACAAGGGGTAAGAGGCTACATCGTTAGTAGCAATCTATTTTTGACGTCATCTGGTCTGGGTAATAGTTAACTATCACGATTAACTTTACCAATATCCACAGCGTATTGTGGAAAAACATAAATATATCGAGTACATGTAATTCAAAATCCAGCACATTCTCACAATAATCATCAAGAAACTTTCAAAGCTGACAGTTTTCTGTCCATTCATGCAGTTCCTTTACACACATGGATAACCCAAATGAGTTTAAAATAAATTAATGAGGTAGACACATTGTCTTAACAAGTCAGTCCCCAATCCCTTACCTAAGTAGGTACACGTCAGTCCCCTATCCCGCACCTAAATGTGTACAAGTCAGTCCCAATCCCAAACCTAAGTGTGTACACGTCAGTCCCCAATCCTAGAACTAAGTGTGTACACGTCAGTCCCTGATCCCATACCTGTCTGTGTACAAGTCAGTCATCAATGTCCTAGAACTAGAACTAAGTGTGTACAAGCCAGTCCCCAATCATAGAACTAGACCTAAGTGTGTACAAGTCAGTCCTAAATCCCACATCTAAGTATGTGCTTGTCAGTCCCCAATCCCACATCTAAGTGTGTACACGCCAGTCCCCAATCCTTCCAGAACTATAGCGCGGTCAAAAACTCATTGCGCAACTTATACTCAAATATCTCTTTAACAAGTCATTCAGTGTCGTCCATACTTTGCACAGCAGTTTGAGTTTATTTTTCTTAACTAAATCATATTTTTTCACAACAATTTAGGCTAGATTAAAAAACTTTTTTTCATAAATTTATCTAAAATACTCTAAATCTCCGTCACGCTGAAAATGAGATTGTTCACAGCAGTTCCCGCTTCTCACATACATTGTGCATACGCATATGGCCTACGTCACAGCTCACCAATGACACTTTTTAAAGGCAATACTTGTCACAGGAAATTAATTTTATAGTGAACACATTTTTTTTTGCTCTTAGGGTTCTCAAACATGCGTTTTATAAAGGTGGTCACATTTGGAAAAAAAACGGACTTGCTTTTAAAAGGGATATTGCCCCAGCTGTAGACCTTTTAAAATCTGGAGAAACCACCCACTTGGATATTCTAATAGTATTTATTAAGGATTTTTTTAGAATACAGCTAACATATGTTTAAAAAAACCCAACAAGTTATTGTGCAAAAGCTGGGGAGTCTATGTTCGATAGTGTAGGAAATAGTTGACAACAGGTTTCGTCACGGGTGTGTACAACCAAAGAGTCTACATAACAAAAGGGGCCACTCCTCTCTTTGAGCCAATTAAAAAAGTGTCCTGAAAATTCGGTGGCGCCCTCTTCGCAAATGCACATCCTTTGCGAACAGAGTTACCCTACTTGTGTTAAAAAAATCAAAGTGAAACTAGCAAGTTTTTTAATACATTTCGGAAGAACGCTTTTTTAAAAAGGTTACGCTGACTAAAAACCTCTTCCAGAGGAAGGGGTGATTGTTTTCTTCGTTTAATTTGACTTTAGAATGAAAGTAAAAAATGAAAGTGAAATTTAAAAAAACACACCTAAAACTCCGCACTGAACGAACCCGAACTGCTGAAGAACAGCAGTCGATCTACGCACGAAAGGAGGTGCTATTCCTATTCTTCTTCTAGAAAAATGAAACGAAAGAGAGCTTCAAAACAGACTGCAGCGCCATCTGAAGCAAAGAGAGGATTTCCGGCGGACACTTTTTTGGCTGAGTGGACCATCTTGTTATGTACTACTTTTGGTACAAATCAGTCACCAATTCCTATCCAATGTGGTGGGTAATAATCCGCCGCCTTGAAATCGTTCATGAGGAATGTGCCATTCCCGGGATACCCAGAGAAATAGATGACCTTTCCTCCGGTCAGCCAGCCGGCCCACCAGCTGTAGGTACCAGCTGAGATAACGGCGTGGCTTGTTCGCGCCAGGAACGCCAAATGAAGCTGGGGCGAAGCCGAGCTCAAAACATGCACGTCAGGCCTCTTGATATTGGCCGCGCACCATTTGAGATCGTCACTGGACACCACAAACAACAGCGGAGACGTCTTTGGTGCAACTTCTTTGATCATTCTGTCAAACGCTTTGTAGTAGTAAGAAGGTGCCGGGGTATAGTAGCCCAATTTTCGGTGCGTCATGAAATCCCCTCTCCTCGCATGCACGCCAACCAGAGTTCTGTTGGGAAATTTCCGTCGAATTTCTGCCTCCAGATTTTTGGCGTCTGCTGAAATATTGTCTTTGAATCTGAATTCTTTCCTCAATTCATCTTGCGCTGATTCGAAATATTTCCAGGACTGACGAAAGCCAGACATTGTGATGTTCTTCTCCGGTAACTTGGTAAGCCTGATTTCAAAGATGCCAAAGTGTACACCGGAAACTACCTGCCAGCTGAAAGAAAAACAAAATCAAACGATGAGTTTATACTAGATCTAGGTATACAATAATGAACTTTACATTTTTGTGTACATCGCGAAATATGAAAAACACGATTTCCAGAGGCTCACACCTGAACAAACTTTGCTACACAAATCAAATATCTTCAGTCAAGGGTCCCTGGTGCATATACTAAGCTCAATGTTTTTCAAAGATATCCAACTATTCAAAATGATCAAAATATGGCCTGAGAAATGGTCTAGAAGCCATTTTCATATTTTTCCTTAAGGGAGGTAAACACGACAAAATTTAATCAACTTCAGAATGTCATAGAAATTGACCTCTGGTTTGATAGATACACATTTCATACGAGTACATACAATTAAAGAGAAAGAAAAGCGCTTTTGCATGAAATTAAAAGTAATTTAAAAAAAAGGTTAATATACGCATCTCCTGTGTCTTCAAAATACCCATACATTACAACCCCCCCCCCCCCCCCCCCCAGGCAAACGTGACTATTTTTTAATTGGTAAAAAAATCACCTATCATTGATGTTCTTGTAATTGTTCTTGTAAAGTGTTTTACGGCGCTCGCAACTGCATAGGTCATATGAGCGCGCGGGACACACCTAATATTTTCAGTTGGTAGGAAATTTTGAATTTTGCCCGGGTGGCGGCCGAAGCCTACTCTTATCGATTTTAGACCACCAAGGGATCTTTAACGTGCGCAACTTGCACACGGACCCTCCGAGATTTTTCGCCCTTGTCCGAGAAGGCTAGGTGTAGATCTTTCCTACCAGAAGATCAGGGGTGTGGCAGAAAGACAGCAGTAAGGAGGAGCCAAGGAGTAGCAGTAGAAAGGCTGCAGAAAGAGTCAAGAGCCCAGAGGAGGGGGCAAAGGAGGTGAGGGGGTGGGGGCAGAAAGTGGAATTGAAAGCAGACAACAGAACATTGCTAGAGAGCAGGAAAGGAGGTGAAAGGAGACAATTTTAGAGAAGAAAATTTTTCGGTCGCTACCCGGATTCGAACCCGGGACCTTTGAATGAGAGGCCAACACCTTAACCTCTAGACCACGAGAGCCCCCTATCATTGATAGGTACACATTATATACATCAAATTAAAGAGAAAGCAAATGTCTGTTTCGGAATAATTAAGAAGAAGAGGAGTAGACTACACTCCAATGCATTCATCTCTCCAGTCTTCAAAATAACCATCATAATATTCTAACCAAAAAGTTGGACATAGCCCTCCAATCTTAACATATTTTTTACAAATGAACAATTTTTTCGGTGCTAGAAAGCATTAATAGAGGTAAACGTATATGCAGGGCAGGATAATTAATTGTAAAAAAAAAAGTTCTGAATGAAAGAACAGCGACAATAAAAACAAACAAATCCAAAACAGTAATCCAACACGCAAGTGCAAGATAACTTGACCGACTTGAAGGATACTGTTCCTGCTGCTGCTGCTGCTGCTACTACTACACTTACTACTACTGCTGCTGCTGCTGCTGCTGCTGCTGCTGCTGCTGCTGCTGCTGCTGCTGCTGCTGCTGCTGCTACTACTACTACTACTACTACTTTCCTACCAGAAGTTCAGGGGCGAGGCTGAAAGAAAGCAGTAAGAAAGAGCCAAGGAGTAGGGGTAGAAAGGCTGCAGAAAATGTGTCAGGAGCCCAGAGGAGGGGGCAAATGAGGTGAGGGGGTGGGGCAGAAAGAGAAGACGAAAGCCGACAACAAAACGTTGCTAGAGAACAGGAAATGAGGTGAAAGGAGACAATTTTAGAGAAGAAAATTTTTCGGTCGCTACCCGGATTCGAATCCGGGACCTTTGAATGAGAGGCCAACACCCAACCTCTAGGCCACGAGAGCTCCCGTCTTACACTAAGAGACACGTGACTACTCACACGTACACTACGCTACGGTCTTATTTTGTTAGTCGTCGATCTGGCAGTAAAACATCTACAGTTATAAACTAAAACAATAAGCAAAGAGCAACCGACCGGTCACAGCCGTGGGAAGTGTTGAAGGTCCTCGCGTGTGTTATTTGGAAAGCGTTCTGCATGTCGCTGGTCCTGGTCAACAGAGCTGGGATACGTCCTTGAGAACGGGCCACGCCCACAGTGGCGGCGTACTCAAACATCTGGTTGCCAAGGCGACCATTTAGGCCAGTGCTGACAAACAGCGGGCAATTTCCAGTACTTTCTTTTTCTTTTTCTTTCTTCTGCCGAGTTTCGTTTCCTTTGAGGGCGTCTGCTGTCGGTCCCTGAGTTTGCCCGTCGGAGCTGTGGTTGACGTGTTTCGGGACTGTCTTACTTTGAGTCTCTTCCCATTTAAGTTCTATCAGTGTAACAGGTTTGATCTGGGGAAGTGAAGCAATAGAGAAGTATTCGTAAGGATGAAAGGAACGCAAAGCGAATATATACTACAAAAAATGAGAAAGTATTCGCTGTGGACGCGAGCACTGTGACAGGGTTTAGGAACTTCTCCTTCCACCACACAAAGGACACGAGTTCGATTCCTAGATAGGGAAATATTTTTCATCGAGTACCTATGGTGCTTGCTATTGATAAAAGTTAACCAAGAGATCAATAGCTTATCAACAAATAATCATTAAATATATAGAAATGAGTAATCAATAAGCAAATAACAGAATAAATGAAAACAGTAAATTAACAGATTATACAATAAAAACAAACAAGTAATAAAAAGTGAATAAATTATACGAAACAACATAAATGGATCAACAAATGAAAAGACAAACGATATAAAATAATAAATAATCTTAAGACTTTTTACGGAAAATCTGAAAACAAAAATTCATTTTCTGAAGTGAGAGAAAAGAATATTACTACCTTAGACATAAAATCCCCACGGCCAATCCTTCGGACGTAGATTTTGATGACAACGACGGCCACAGAAAACACAAAGGCTATGACCGTCGCTTTTCTTAATGTAATCATAGTACAAAATATCATTTGTCTCTAGACAACTTGCTTTTCGTGTCACTGCATTACATTTGTTTTTAAAAAAATCTCAAGACTGCTACAGCTGACTTGAAATTGACAGAAGTGAAGCTTAAAAATACAGCCGTTCTGGGTTGAGTTGACATCATCCTGGGGCGTCTTTGGTGTTGAGATCAGCCGCTTCGATGTCGCACGCAGGAGACCTGGGGAATATGAGTGTGTGTGTGTGTGTGTGTGTGTGTGTGTGTGTGAGAGAGAGAGAGAGAGAGAGAGAGAAAGAGTATTTGTGTGTGTGTGTGTGTGTGTTGGTGTGTGTGTGTTTGTGAGTGAGTGTGTGCGTGTGTTTCTGTGTGTGTGAGAGAAAGAGAGAGAGAGAGAGAGAGAGAGAGAGAGA
>NW_004797985.1:149322-156822 GCF_000002075.1 Aplysia californica
GAGAGAGAGAGAGAGAGAGAGAGAGAGAGAGAGCAGACAGGCCGACAGACAGACAGACAGACAGAGAATATAAAGTTTTTCCTAAAACGTTTTGTTTTTTAAAGGAGGGACTACAGTGTGCGGGTCATGCCAAGGCCCGTGGGTTATATTCTTATACCGAGCACCTTGCTGTAGACTTTAACCCCTTCGTTGTTAGATCCGAGAATTGAATGATAAGGCAAGTCTTCCAGTAAAAGAGTATCCCTGCGTTTCATAAATCTTTGTTAATATGGATAAAATTAATTCGTTGTAGGCTACTTTAAATTTTTGATTGATTTTAGGAGTTTGTTACCGTCATTGTTCCCTCTCCAACAACCATCCAATCACCGTGGAAAAGGAGGATGGTTTATTAGTGGGAGAGAGGGTTGAGGAGAGACGAATGAGTATCTGAGGAGATGGGGTACAACGTAAGAGTACGCTTATCCGAAAGTCCAACCAGAAAGACCGACACGGGCCAAGCTATGAAGGGTTAAATCTTTGCACAACCCACTTATAATAATAGCATACACATTTAAAGCTAAATACATTCTGCTTCATCTGACCCCGACACATTAGAAATACGTTACTTTTTTGTCTTTGTTTTGGTAAGTGTTTTACGGCGCTCGCAATTGCATAAGGTCATATGAGCGCGCGGGACACACTAAACAATTTCAGTAGGTAGGACATTTTGAATTTTGTACGGGTGGCGGCTAAAGCCTACACTTATCGATTTTGGACCTCCAAGGGATCTTTAAGGAGCACTATTTGCACTTGAGATCTTCAATATTTTTTGCCTTGTCCAAGAAGGCTAGGAGTAGATCTTTCCTACCATAAGATCAGGTGTGTGGCTGAAAGACAGCAATAAGAAGAAGCCACGGAGAAGCAGTAGAAAGGCTACCGAAAGAGTCAGGAGCCCAGAGGAGGAAGGGGGAAGGGGTGCACAAAAAGTGAGTGGTTGGGTGCAGAAAGTGTAAACGAAAGCAGACGACAGAACATTGTTAGCGAGCTGAAAAGTAGTGCTGTGCGATTTTGAGGAAACAAAATTCATCGAAGCTTCGAATGTTTTTTTCTAATATATGATAAGCATAAACCGAGACCTAAGTTCTGCTATTCTATATTTGCTAGCTATTCACAGTGCCGTTGAATGTTTTTTTTTTCTTATAAGTTAAATGTGATAAGCCCAGCCCTAACTTCCACAATTTGAAGCGCCGTCGAATCATATTTTCTTATGTGTGATAAGCCTAGATCTAACTTCCGCTATTCACAGCGCCGTCGAATAGTTTTTTCTTATATAAGATAATTTTCTGTTGCTACCCGGATTCGAACCCAGGACGTATTGAAAGAGAGGCGTACACTTTAACCTCTAGGCCACGAGAGCCGCAGTAAGTTAAGTCTTGTTAAGTCCCTCAGAGCACACAAAGAAGAACTGAGCCTTACGTCGTTGTAGCAGTGAAGGGGTTAATGTGGACCATCGGTTTCGTAGGTTTACTTGTGCAGTTTGCGATGGGTTTATATTACAAAAATAAAAAAAGAATGTCTCGATTGTTCATTTTAATGTGATCTTCACTTTTGAAATTGAGAACTGTTTAAAACTGAAATGTGCCCACAGTGACTGACAAGAATCTGATAACGTTCTTCTGTAATCTTTTATGAACATTACGGAGATTATCTAGACAAGTAAATTGCCTATAGAAGGGTTTGAGAAAGAGAGAGAGAGAGAGAGAGAGAGAGAGAGAGAGAGAGAGAGAGAGAGAGAAAGAGAGAGAGAGAGAGAGAGAGGGAGCGGTGGGGAGGGTGAGGGGAGAAGGAGAAGAAAAAAATAGGGAACGAGCAAGAAAGAGAACGCTACGCTTTTCATCGATGACCTGATTACTGAGAATAAAACTCCCACTCACATACAAGGAAAAAAAGCATACCATTGCATATACACGGAAAAGCAGCTCAACCACAAAGGGAAGAATTTCTGTCGTACCTTTACAACATACAAACGAGGTCATTAACAGTGAACATAAGACTTATCGGCATTTATTATCTATCACATTCCTAGACCTAGATTTAAAATTAAATGGGTCTTTAGAATTTTGACAAATTAATTCAGGTTTGGTGTTTCTCTGAACTTCTGGAGCGAGTAGTTCCAAATGTTAGGATAAAAAGAAAAATACGCACCCCCCCCCTCCCTCGAATTATTTGTTGTTTGTTTTGTAAGAGTTTTACGGCGCTCGCAACTGCATAAGGTCAAATGAGCGCCAGAAGATTAGAAGTGTTACAAGAGTAACAAACATAAAAAAGAAGAGGGGGAGATAAGAACGATAGATGTCTCATAGGAAAGAAGAAGCAAACCACTCCAGAGCACCCGCCAACCACTCACCCTCCAATTGTTTTTCACCAAAGCATCATCAATTCATTATAATGTAAGGGCTCTAAATTAGATGCAGTGTAATATTATTCTTAAATTATTTATAACAGTTGGCAGAAACCTTTTATTGTAAAAAAAAAGAGAAGAAAAACGAGCAAAAAACAAAAAACAAAAAGAAAAGGAAACAAAACTAGAACCTAGTGTTGAGCCTTTAACATTTTTGATGCAGGATCTGTCTTCACCAGAGTCTATGGTGTAGCGGATAGGCGCTTCACTGTCGCATGCAAGAAGGCCCAAGTTCGATTCCCAAGTGGGAAGAAATGTTTTCTGAGAGCATGACATTTGTATCTCGGTCTTTCCTGAGGGATGTTGTGTACCTCTAAGTCCGGGTTGGCTCTAAAACAGGCTAGGTAAAAAACCCGCCTCCTAAAAGATCCAAATTGTTTCAACAGGGGCGTAAAAACAACATTTTAAAAGGTCTTTCTTATCTCTTTTTTTAAACACTTAACTAGTCTTACACTTGCAGTGTTGTTTTGTACGACTTGCATTTCTCCTCATTCTCTCACACGTTTTGCCGTAAAACCCTCTACTATAAAAATAAAAATCACAAGTTTTTTTCCCCAGGTCGAGAGAGATAGAGAGGATGCACCTGTATAAGTTGAAATAAGGTGGCTTATCTTACTGATTCTTCTGAAATTAAGGCACATACACGTAATATTTTACTTTTTTGTTCGTGGACACATCCGAATCCCAACATGTATAGGGTTCTTGGCCTTCCTGGGATAGGAACTTCTTGCCTCTTTCGTTTTGAATGGTTTTAATTAACATCTTTAAGTCATCTGTCAAAAGTATGTCTTTTTTCATAAATGAAGATCAGTTTAATTTCCTAGGTCCTTTCTTCACTTTTTCAATGCATTTCTCAGCACTTTCTTTCTCTCTCTCTCTCTCTCTCTCTCTCTCTCTCTCTCTCTCTCTCTCTCTCTCTCTCTCTCTCTCTCTCTCTCTCTCTCTCTCGCTCTCTCTCTCTCTCTCTCTCTCTCTCTCTCTATATATATATATATATATATAAATAAATATATTTATTATGCATCTCATATGAGGAAACTTATTTATTCTCAAAAAATTCTCCAAATAATATGGTGCGATGAGTAAATTCAGCACTCAAGCTATTCCACATCTATACTACGACTCCGTTGGATATTAACCTGTTAGAGGGGTGATCTACATCAATGCTTGACAACCTTTTTTGAAGCTAACTCCCTCTGCTGCCCAGTTTAATAAAGCACTATAGTTTCCGTACAGCCCACCTACGTGTATTTCCAAGTAAGGCATTAAATAATAACCTAAGTGACCCTCGACGCCGAACAAAATTCCCAAAATTGGCCATAGGTGAGCGAAAATATGAATATAATATACATTATATATATATATATATATATATATATATATATATATATATATATATATATATATATATATATATATATATATATATTATATATTATGTATGTATATAATATTTATGTATATAATGTATACTATAATATAATATATTATTATTATTATTATTATTATTATTATTATTATTATTATTATTATTATTATTATTATTGTATATATACACAAAAACGTCCACATTAACTAACATTACTCTATGTGAACCGAAGACATCGTGAAGTACTTAACAGCAGCGTTTCGTCGAAAGATAAAGATAAAACCATGCGGTGTCTATCTGTGTCTGTTCACCACTTGACGCATACCGGATTCTGTAAACTGAGAGTGCTAGAGATATGGGTAGGGACAGTAGAGGGTGCACAGTAGAACCTTTGTGATAACACAGATGTGATCAGACCTTGGTCAGAAGTTCAAGCACTTTAACTTAAAACGGATTACATCACCCGTGGGGTGAAATCGCCACTTACTTGTAGTTTGTGCAGACCTGCCACTTTTCTGTATATTACTCGATCTAACTTGGTGTCGAGTACCTGTAGGCTGCTTTCATCTGCAGAATGCAGGATAATAATGTAGTTTTAGAATTAGCAAAAATTAACGATACGTCTTAGTGATGCGACGGGGAGAGAGAAAGAAAGAGAGAGAGGGAGAGAGAGAGAGAGAGAGAGAGAGAGAGAGAGAGAGAGAGAGAGAGAGAGAAGGAGACAACGGTCCGATCATTCCTTTCATCGAAAGGGGGCACAGACAGTTTTAAACATATTTTCAAGCCAAATATGTTACATAAACAAATTATTTAAAAACAGCCATAATATTATAGACCAGTGAGAGGCAGAAGATTATCTAGTGGTGCGCAGCCAAGGCTATTTATCTGTATTCGACTAAGAGTATCCCAGTTTTCGACTCGATATTTCAGAACGGATGTCAATTTCTTTGAACCGTAATCTCAAAGAGTTTGATAAAAACATGGGCAAGTTAACCATCCTCGTAAAGGACGCATCTTCTCCCCTCATCTGTTCAACAGAGCAGATCTGACAATCACGTTCAACAGTGCAGATCTGACAATCATCAAGACTGCTCTGGGCAACTTCAACTTCGCCGTCGGTTTCAGCTCGAACGTTGTCTGGAGGCAAAATTTTCATAAATTATTTAGTATCATGGCCGAGTCAAGAATATTTACGTTCTTAGTCTTAACCTACGCGATTATCGTCACAGTCATCATCATCTACGACAGAACGGTTGGCCGTACAGCTTTTGCACTAAAGGTACAGTAAAAACGATATTCAATTTCTTGGTTTTATAACAACATTAAATATTATTCAAATTTCCACAAAAGCTCACGTCCTGCAACTTTAACATTTTGTTTTTTTCTACGTCTCTGACTGCTTTTCCTCCACCACCACACGTTATATTATGTGATGGGATATCCATCTTTCGTCATTCATTCGCTTTCTTTGAATTTGGGGAACTACTGTCTGCCGCGGATGTTGATTTATTCGTGTTCTTTTTTTTCAGCTTAATTCGTGATCATGATTTCTAGACCTGAAAAAAATGTCATTTACATCAACTTAACAGCTTACGGGGCATGAGTGAGAATTGCAGTACACAAAATGTTTTTTTTTTTTTTCAACATGAAAGTATTAATTTATCGCACAATAGAATTCAATTTGCTAGATGACCCAGCATCCTAGCCTAGCAGAAAGGCGGAGATCTCGGAGGAATATCATTTCCTATTTGGGAATCGAACACACTTCTTTTGCACAGTAGGGAAGTGCCTAAACAGGACCACACTGTTGGCTTCAAATACGTTCTCACTATCCGTAGATTCATCTAGCAATTTAAAAAAACAAAAAAGTAATAATAATAATAATAATAATAATAATAATAATAATAATAATAATAATAATAATAATAATAATAATAATAATAATATATAACATCTATATAGCGCATTTCCAAAAAAGTAGCTCAATGCGCTTTACATTGGAATACCATTAAAAAAAACCAACAACCTTTCTTACTACTTCCTTTCTTCTCATGCAATACATATTTATGCACGCGCACACACACAATACACACACACACACACACACACACACACACACACACACACACACACACACACACACACACACACACACACACACACACACACACACACACACACACACGGACTATTTTCATTCAGACATAGGCACAGAACAATCACGATTAAATAAATAAAGATCCGGAAAGTGTCAACTTTGGTTTATATGGGCATATAACATCTAGTAAAGAAGTTGTCAAGAATCTCGGTGTATATATTGACCACCACTTATCAATTGGCTCGTTTGTAGGATCTCTGTCTAAATCCCTTTATTTTTAGCTGAGAAGGATAGGCCTAGTTCGAAAGTACTTAAACGAAGAGACCACAGAAACAGTGGTAACATCTCTTATCCTATTTAGACGTTCAGTCCGACAGGCTCTGTCTTATCTGAGACGGATGCAAAATTCGGAGGAGTCCGTCTCGTGAGTAACCTGCCTGTGTTGAAAAGGGAGCTAATCACTCACTCCTTTTATTTTTCTTTATTTCTCCAGGTTCAACCTCAAAGTTTAGTCTCAGAAGTAAATTGGGAAGCTGTTCAAGCTAAAAATGTCTCGAAGCCTGCCAACCATAGCTCCGACGAGTCAACTCAGAGACCGACAGAAGACACACTCAAAGTAAATGAAACTCGGCAGAAGGTAGAAAAAGAAAAAGAAAGCACGGGAAATTGCCCGCTGTTTGTCAGCACTGGCCTAAACGGTCGCCTTGGCAACCAGATGTTTGAGTACGCCGCCACTGTGGGCGTGGCCCGTTCTCAAGGACGTATCCCAGCTCTGTTGACCAGGACCAGCGACATGCAGAACGCCTTCCAAATAACACACGCGAGGACCTTCAACACTTCCCACGGCTGTGATAGGTCTGTTGCTCTTTGCTTACTATTTGAGTTTGGTTTAGTTTAGTTTTAGTAAGGTTTTACGGCGATTGCAACTGCATAAGGTCATATGAGCGCCAAAGGGGTGGATGTCAACAGAGAAGTCCAAACGGGGAATCAGGCTTACTCAGCTCACCTCTCTTGCCTTAACAGCTCAAAGTCTGCTTCTACTATCAAGGCACCCCAGAAAAAGAAGTTCACCAGAGTGACAAACATGCCCAAGAAGTAGATGAAAATGGCGATAGTAAGGATGAAGAAAGAAAAAGAAGCAGTTCCCCCTATGTTGTTCCGGCACAGTATGAGCATGACATTGATAAATCAGCTCATTTTCAATTCGTTCTACGATGCATTCAAATAAGGACAAGAAGCTCGTGGCAAAAATTAAAGAAAAGTTTACTTTTTTAGGAGAGGGGGGGGGGTAAGTGCTTTACGGCGCTAAACTAAGAAAACAGCCAATATTTCCAAACCACGTGTCAATGCTGCTTAGTCTTCAAACGCAAGGGAGGTAGGACAAAAAGTAAATGCCAACTTGTACCAACTCCACTTTCCTACTTTTGGAAGTTTTTGTCTCAGTTGCCGGGCCTGTTAAAAAACCCCACACCTTTAAGTCGAAAAATATTACGGTAAATGCCCGTGCTCCGTCGGATTTCAGTTTCAGTTTGCACTCATCAACATCATGATCTGCGACAGACGTCGACATCATGGTTCTCCATTCATTCTTTT
>NW_004797985.1:166822-171822 GCF_000002075.1 Aplysia californica
CCCCTCTCTCTCTCTCCTTCTTTCCCCGACCGTGACTTTTGTCTGCCAGTCACTCACACACACTCTTACGTCTCTCATCACATCATGAGCAGCATACGCAGAAACTAATATATACAGCAGACAACTATAATTGTAGTACCAGATCGATATCTGGCATTCCGTACTGAGTTTGTTTGAGGGGAAGGTGACGGAGGAGGAATTTCCGCTTCTGCAATAGGAAGCACGGTTAGAAAAATGTCCAAGGTCAAATGGATAGACACTTGGCTTTTGCACGAAGAAGACGTTTGTTCGCTTCCCGCGTGGAGAAAGTTTTGAAAGACTGAGATACTCGATAAAAATTCTCATTACTCAGAAATTGGACTCAGGTCTTCTGCGTGCAAAGGGAAACAGCTGTACCACAGGCGTCAGTTTGAATTGTTAGTTTGTTTTAGTTCGGTTTTATGGCGCACGCAACTGCGTAAGGTCATATGAGCGCCAAGGGGTGGATGTCAACCGAGAAGTCCAAACGGGGAATCAAGCTGACTCTGCTCACCTTTCTAGCCTCAACAGCACAAAGTCTACTTCGACTATCAAGGCACCCCGGAAATAGCAGTTCACAAGAGAGTGACAAACATATAAAAGAAGTAGAGGAAAATGACAATACATGTAGTAAGGTTGAGGAAAGAAAAAGCAGCAGTTCCCCCTTTGTTTTCCCATATAGTAAAAGCATGACATTGATGAATTGTAGAGCTTACAGTATTTACATAAAGGAAGAGAGAAGTAAGTAATCTTGTCATGTACAATCTTCACTCGAATCTGATCCATTTCGTATGCGAGTTTAAACTGGGATGAATATGTCTTCTCGCTACCTTTGAATTACAAACTTCTATCTGACATATTTGGCCGTTTTGAGTTACTACGACCATAAGGCCAGAAACCAAATTTTAATGTTGTCCGTTTTCTATCAAAATCGTAAGGTTATTCGGAGTCGTTGTCAAGATATTCCAATAACTGCATTCGAAAAAACTTAACATGTTCCGAAACAAAAAATAGTAACGTCCAATTTCTCAAAACTAAGTACTGAGCGGATGGGACTTCGTAATTACGTACAATAATTATATATTGTCATTTGACTAGATCTATGTCTCTTCTTGGGAGCATCAAGGAAGTCAAATTCTCAAATGAGGGAAGAAGTACTTAGGGTTTCCGCCCAAGCAAAGTTGTATGGTGCATACTGCTTAAAAATCTCGTCTGCCAGGATGGAAAAGGCCGTCTATAGATGTACTTACATTTAGATATAACCAGATGTGCTCTTAGAGTTGTAGGGAGATGTGACTTTTCCTTTTAAAAAAAGTACTTTGCATACGCACTGAACACTGTGGGATTTTTTTTTGGGAGGGTGGTGGGTTCTTTTAGTATTAATTTGAGTAAAGAGCAGAGCATTGGCCCAAATGAAGGTCATTTAGTACGTGAAAAAAAGCAACAACAACAAAAAAACTGTGACATTAAAATTAGAAGAATTGGACCTATCAGTGGGGGTTAGCGTTATTAAATGCACACATACACAAGTATAGTGAAATACTACTTACATTATGTAATAATCTCATGAATGGTTTGCGATTCTTTTAAATGAGTCTTCAGGGCTGTTTTTGTTATATTAGTCATTGACTTTATGGGTATTTTACACACTCATTCAAACACAAACACACTTTAACACTTATACATGAAATGACAGGCACATTAAAACATTCAAATGCATATACTCTCACACACACAGGCGCACACACACACACACACACACACACATACACACACACACACACACACACACACACACACACACACACACTCGCACATACAAACACATTCACATGGACCCTCCACATTTGAAAATGAAACAGGAGAATCAATAAAACACATGATAAAAGATCTCCCCAACCCCAACCCCAACCCCAACCCCCACCTTCCTCAACACTCGGACTGTGAACTGTCTCTTACAAATGGCGACTTGATCTTTTTCCAAACACAGACAAGAGCCGAGCGAAACTCGAGGTTCATCGAACCGTAGACAAAAATATTGAGAACGGTGTTCACGAAGTAAGAACGAAGGAATATGTTGTAGAGGACGAGGGATGCGTCATTGAAATTGTGTTCAAAGTCGACGATAACCGACCTCAGAATGATGAGGATGAGGTGAGGGAGGTAACTCAGGATAAATCCAATGGTTATAACACAAGCGATGACTGTCATTCTGGTCGCGCGTAAAGCTTTCTTCACTCGGGCGGCGTAGTATAGTGACTGTGAGGACTTCGTTTTAAGGAGTCTACCAGGCTTCCTCAACACCTCAGGTTTTCGTAATTGTATTCGCTGATTTTGAATGGCAGCGGAGTCTTTTTCTGGACTCTCCTGGGATTCGCGTGCCGGTGTGGTGGTGTTCTCAAGATTGGCTGTGGACGTAATACCGTTGAGATTTTCCTTCTTGGAAGAAAGCTCAGTTTCCTCGTCCGTAGACGGTAGTGCCTCCTTCGATTTGGAGTCGTCGCTCGGGAAATTAACGATGTCGATCTGAGAATCTTGGTGGTCGGCTTTGGCGTCGAGATTTTCAGTTTTGGAATCGAAGTTCTCGGCACTGGATTCGACGTTTTCGCCACTGGAATCGAAGTTATTGGAACGTGAATCGAGGATCTCCTTACTGCAATCGAGATCACCGGATTTTGAATTGAGTATCTTAACAGAAGAATCCAGGTTTTCACCAGAGGAATCGAAATTGTCAGCCTGGGAATCGAGATCCACCGTTTGAAATTCTCGAATCTCATTTTGAGAATCGAAGTCTTCAGTCGTGGAATCGAGGCTCTCCGTTGGATAGGGACTTAATTCAAAGGTCACAGCAGACTGACGTCGATTCATGAAGGGAGAAGAATTCGTGTTCACTACGTCAGACACAGGTTCGTGTGTTCCAGTGTCAACTAAAGGATCATTTCTCCCGTCTCCATGACCTCCGTTCTCAAGAGCCACGTTTTTCACTGGCAGAGGCTCTGTGGTCTCCGGTTCCACCCTCTGGTCTACCTGCGTGTGTCGCAGTTTGGCATTGTAGCGCCCGGATCGCCACCTTTTCTTCAGCGACCTCAACGAGGACGCGGGCGACTTACTACTCAAACTAGCCTGAGACGTCAACGTATGAACCTCTGGAGTCGGGTCCGTCGAAGATTCGAGGCAAACAGAAGAACCGATAAACTCATCTAGCTTGATCCGACCCATGGACGCGTGCGTTTTCATGTACTTTCTATGTCTCCGCGTCTCCATCCATATACGGAGGTACAGAGACACCAGCACAAGGGTGCAGAGGACGAAAGCCGCGGCGAACACGCCTTCGTAGACGATGGGCAGCACGCTGTTCCTGTAGGCGTCATCCACGGAGCAGTCGTGACCCATGACCCCTGCTGTGGGCGTGGGGAACGTGCGGTGTCCGTACAGGAACAGCGCGGGGACGGAGAAAATGAGGGCGACGACGATGACGATGAAAATGGCGATGCGGGCGTGAGCGAGATGGATCTGGTGGTGGAGAGGCTTGCAGATCTTCCGGTATCTGTCGACGGCGATGACGAGAAGAACTAGGATGGAAGCCAGTAAGGGAAGAGTTGTAAGGAACCTGTAAAGGAAAAGAAATTCACCGATTGTCTGAGTAAACAGAGAAGCGTATGGATGAAATAACATGTAGGTATTGCAAGAAAAAGAAAGTAAAACTGACAGGCAAAACAGCAAAGCCAAACAAACGGAAACATTAATTGTATATTTGTTTATGAAGTTGTGATTTCGCGGTCGGTAAATTTTAGTGTCTATAGCTGATACGCCCTTCTCCTCAAATTAAAAGGGTAAAGGTCAACTTTTGCTCTTTGTTCGGAACCTAGTTGACCTAGTACACACACTCGGTATCTCACACCTCTATTTTTTAGTATTAATAAGAGTTTTACGGCACTTGCAACACAATAAGGTCATTTAAGTGCCGAAGATTAGAGGTGTTACAAGAGAGTAAACATAAAAAAGAAGGAGGTGAGATAAAGACGATAGGCGTTTGATAGGAAAGAAGGAAGCAAACCACACCAGAGCACCCGCCAACGACCCACTCTCACACCTCTGTGGTGTCACATATTATATGGATCACCGTTACGTTATAGACGAAAGACCCGTGTAACTTATTTCAAAATCGATGGCTTAAGTAAACCGTTACTAATTAATACAAATGAAACTATACATACATAGAAGAGAACGAGGGAGCGAGAGAGAAGAGAGAGAGAGAGACAAAGAAAGAGAGAGAGAGAAAGAGAGAGAGAAGAGAAAACGAGAGAGAGAGACAGAGAGAGACAGAGAGAGAGAGAGAGAGAGAGAGAGACGGGGGGGGGGGGGAGGACCCACCAGGGACTCGCTCCAGCCTCCACAAAGCGCACATGAATTTAAAGCCGAACCCCCCCCCCCCTCTCATTAGCCATCGCAAATTAAAGAAATTATTTTTTCTTTCCCCTTTTCTGGAAGAGCAGACTCAACCAGTGGCATTTTTCAACGTCCAGCAAAACTTTATGTACAGGAATTTTTAAAAAACATACAAAAAAAAACAAGCAAACAACCCCCCCCCCCTCCAAAGAAACAGAATCTTGAAAGAAACAGAATCTCGATTCTCATTAGGAAGCGCCCGACCTGAAGCTGGCCTCGGCGATCATGATCCACCATTCATTTCCTCGCACGGATGTTCACAAAGAACCTAACTAAGCTCTATATTATCATTATTATCCTGATCTTCTCCGGCCGCAGTACAATAGAATAATGTGACCTCTGCATGCAAGGGAAAGGCCTAGTCATTACACCACGACACTCGACACGGGTAGAGCATTTTAGGAACCTAATTTTTTATGGAGTGTTATCAAAAACAACAAAATACAATTACAATTATATTGAGTCCTAATTTATTATATGTGTAGCTAATTTAATAAGCTAGGTGTTTCGACCTTGCTCGTCAAGGCCAACCC
>NW_004797985.1:176135-178042 GCF_000002075.1 Aplysia californica
TGATGATGATGATGATGATGATGATGATGATGATGATGATGATGATGATGATGGTGATGGTGATGGTGATGATTTTGATTATCATCAAATGATCATCATCATCATTGAGAGATAATTTTTTGAATATCTGAAACAGGCGTTGGCGATCGTGGTTGGCCAAACATAATATCTCTCCCTTGAAATTACAGTGCTATCTCCTAATTTTCTTGGGAAATTACAATGTTATATGATTTTTCTTCGGAAATTACAGCAGTGGTTTCCAGTTACCGGCTGCTAGTTTGTGTACAGTTTTTGCTCTGCTAGCCTTTGTCATCCACTGACAACCCACAAGACAGGAGGCAATTGCTCTCAAAACTGTGTCCGCACACTCAACCTTTCCGCCTCCACTTTTATTCACATTCTAAACGCGCCATTTGAGAAACTATCTCTCTCCTCCCTCTCCAGCTCAACTATTATCCTGCCCTTTTCATCGCTGATTCCAGGGAAATTGGAAGCTAATAATATAGATAATAGCTTATCTCGGACTCGTGGCTTTTGATAAGTTACTAGCAACTAACAGTTTGTATTGTTGGATTTGGCGTCGAACGCAAAAAAACCTGACTTCGATTCTGGGGTGAGGAAATTTTATCTAGGTCCTTTCTTCTTGGACGTTGTATCCCTCTCAAACCGAGCTGCCACTAACACGTAGGATCTCCGTTTGCATCATCATCATCATCATCATCATCATCATCATCATCATCATCATCATCATCATCGTCATCATCATCATCATCGTCATCATCATCATTGCCTTTCTCACCCTGGATCAGGATAATCAATTTTCTGTACATCAATGTACGTGACTCTTCTGAGGTTCCGCGTGATCTTCCCTTTGATCTTTTACTATGTGGGTTCGAATCCAACACTTTCCTTGCAATGCAGCTGCGTGACGTCCTAAGAGTACGCCCAATCCATCGCCACCGCCTTCTTCCCACCTCATCTCTGACTGGGCTCTGTCTTGTATTCCTTAACACTTCCTCGTTGGTAACCCTGTCTATCCATCATCTGAATCTTACTAACTTCCTTAAACACATGTTCAAGAAAACATGAGTCCTCTTCATGCAAGTCTGAGATGCGTTCCTTGCCTCACATCCATACAAAAAAGATCGACTTCACAGTATAGAGTTGAAGATCGTCAGCTTTGTTCGAGGTGAGATATCATTGGTCCTCCTGTTCAATCCTATTCAAAGATATAAAAGCAATCTGTGTCTTTCTGCTGGGACGTTGTATCCCTCTCAAACCAAGCTTCCGCTAACACGTAAGGGTCTCCGCCTGCATCATAAATTTGCTAAATCGTGTCGATGGTGGCATAAAACGCTTACATACAAACAAATTGTCTAACCACTTATGATATTTTACGCCCTCATCTGCACAATCTTCATTATTTGGATGGCCGACCCCAACGACCCTGCCTGTCAGAGCCAAATTGAACTTAATGAATACAACAACTCCGGAAGATACATGTATTCACTCGGTAAAATTGCATAGCAAAACTAAAACCAATCCATAAGAAACCAAAAAAAAAACAAAAAACCCCCCAAAAAACCCCAAAAACAAAACCAAAATCCAAGACAAAAGATTAAACCAAAACATGGGCATGCAGCATCGAGCTCACGTCTACTTCATGCAACGGAGAAGAAAGAGACCTGAAAGAACATAGATCTAGTAGAGCTACCATTATCAAGTTCTTCGGAATGCAATTTAGAAATGTTCAAAAATTAACGCAGTAATGAATGAATCGCAAAATGAATCGCAAAGCTCTTATTAATGCTTTTGGGCTATATAAAATACTCTGTTGAAGTGATTTAAGTGTAACTTCTTCTTCTTCTTCTTCTTCTTCTTCTTCTTCTTCTTCTTCTTCTTCTTCT
>NW_004797985.1:179346-181364 GCF_000002075.1 Aplysia californica
AGAGAGAGAGAGGGGGGGAGAAAGAGAGAAATGGGGGAGGGGGGTGAGGCAGGGGCTTGGGCGAGGAAAAAGAAAAAAAGGGGGCAGGGTGGGGTAACACTGGGAGATTCGAGAAATCATAAAAAAGAGATAAAAAAGTTAATTCAATTATGCGTTTACCAGCTATAATTTACCTCATGGCCTTGCAGGCTTGACTGGACTGATAGAAGTAGTAATTTCTCATGTCGTAGATCTCCGAGGGCACGCCCACACAGCTGGACACTAAGTCAAACACACCAAGGGAGAGAAGCAAGAGATTCTGGCTGCTCTTGCGCATCTTGCGGATGAAAATGTAGACGATGACGACATTTCCGGCCACGCCCAAAACCATCATGGCCACCAGCACTACGATGGCTGGGATGAGGCGACGAAAGATGTCGTCGTTGAGCTGTGTGAGGACTGTGACGTTCCAGACTGGCTCCGACCTCCCGCTGGAAGAGTTATCTCCTGAGTTTACGAAATCGTAGGACACTGTGTCGAAAGGCATGCCTTTCAGTATCATTCTGAACCTCCTGTCTTTAGCGCGGTTAGGCACGTACTGATACGCACGCCCTTTCAACACAATTAGGTAAAATGAAATATAAAATAAAAAGGAACCCCCAAAACAGCAACAACAACAAAATTAAAACTCTCTGTCTTCAGCGCGGTTAGGAATGTCCTATATTACGCCCCATTCAACACAATTAGGTGTTGTAGAATTTGAAAACAAAGCTTTTCTGTCTTCAGTGTGGTCAGGGGCGAACTGCTACACTACTTTCGACACAGTTAACAATGTAAGAAAATTATGTCTGTCTAAAATATATTTATACATTTGCTTCAAATATATCTAGATCTAGATATCTAATCGTAATTTTCAGAAAACAATTGGCGCTTTTTTTCTCCTCGTTTTACTGCACTTTTCTATCACATCAATTGTTTTAGTCGTAAGACTAGCAGGTAGTCAAGGGTGACGTTTCAGTTGGGGGGCACAGACAGTCATTGTGACAGCTTCATTTTGAATTTCACCATCTTGAGGGGAACGTAAAATCCTCTCAGCATTGGGGTTTTTTTTTTGGAATTGGTAAAAATATTTTTTGTGAGTTGATGATGCTTTTGTTCTTGCTATAAGCAGTTGTTCTTGTATAATTTGTTGCTGTTGTGATCGATGTTATCGTTTTTGCTTTTCCAACTGCTGCTAAAATAAGGGATTTCTGTTCACTTTAGAAAGCATCACAACGTCTGCTGCTTAAAACAAGTAGCTGCTATCCGTGTAAAAGAATCAAACACTTTTAAAATAATCAAACAATTGGTATCCGTCCAATGGAATCAAATACTTGTCATCCGTTCATACGAATCAAATAGCCATATCCGCTTACGAAAGTCGAATTTTCATTATCCATTCGCTATCATATAGCACAATTTGTTATCCGTTTGTAAGAATGAATCAAATGACCATATTCCCTTTGCAATACCAGAACCAAAATGTTTATAACATGCGCCAATCATCTCATGATGCTAAACAGTCAGTAAATCTGGACAAGGTGCTATCTTACAGTAGGTGTTCACGTTGGTCCAATCCTTTGGGCATCGAAGCAAAGAATAAAATCCAATCTCTTCCGATGTTATGTCCTGTTCCCTGTTGCCTGTTCTTTGCTGAATCGGGCCACCCTGTAAGACAAATGAAACGAATAGACAAAAACCAATTAAGAAAAAAAAATGGTTTGATTAATGTAACTCAGAAATGATAAAAGGAAGGACAAAATTAAGAAAGGAAAATAAAACAAAAATGATTTTTTCCTGATACATGGTGCTGTTAGAAGCTGTTTGCGTGTGTGGATTCGATTGTTTGAATAAACATTTCGCTAGGTTAAATGAATAGTGTCATCTTTCCTGTATTTGCAGCGGTGAATGGATGCTTGAGATGGAAAGATAGAGAGAGAAAGAGAAAGAGAGAGAGAGAGAGAGAGAGAGAGAGAGAAATAAAGAGAGAGAGAGAGAGA
>NW_004797985.1:184317-186656 GCF_000002075.1 Aplysia californica
CCCACCCTCTCTCCCTTCTCTCCCGCCTCTCCCGCCTCTCTCTCCCCTCTCTCCCCTCTCTCCCCTCCCCTCTTTCCCGTCTCTCCCCCTCTCTCTCCCTCCCTCTCTCGTCTCCCGGGTGGACGCTCGCTATTCCCCGATGAGCGTGAGTAATCTACATTCCCATCAAGCAGCAAATCGTAGCTGCATCACTAACTAGCAACTGCGGGTCTGTTCTGCAGCATGCCACTGTCGGTTGCTATGTAACAACCTTATGAAGCAGGATTTCCTCTTCGAAGCTTTGGAGGCCACTAGTAGAGGTGGGCAAAATCCGGATAAATATCCGAATAATCGGATAAACCTTAATAAGACATTATCCGAATTCAGACTCTTTAACTCTATTTCTTGACCCGTTTGCCGAAGTGGGTCCTCCCATTTGTTGAAGTGGTGCTAACTCATTTGTCGAACCGGTTCATAACATAACATTATCCGGATTTTGCTAAAGCGACTCATTGCCCGGCCCTAGCCACTGGGCAGACAGTGTGAGTGGTCAAACGTACTTTTGTGTTATATAAAATTCCATGGTACTTGTAGATACTTACCACCCCCCCCCCTTAAAAATAGAGAAAAGATGAAAGCAAATTATACATAAAAAGATAAACAAATAAATAACCATATAAATGAATGGATGAAAGAATAAATGAATGAATGAATACAAACATAAATACATAAACAAATAAATTTGGCGCTCATATGACCTTATGCAGTTGCGAGCGCCGTAAAACCCTCTACTAAAATTAACAAATAAATTAAAGAACAAAAACATAAATAAATAAAAATGGAAAAGAAGGTCAACATATCGACAAAGTTTAGATAATTAATAGAAGAGGGGCTGCTTCTACCCCGCCCGTCAGGACCGACCCGGGCTGAGAAGACAGTCGCAAATACTCGATACACATTTTTTAATTCTTCATGGGTGGTTGGCGGGTGCTCTGGTGTGGTCTGCTCGTTCTTTCCTATCAAACTTCTATCGTCCTTATCACTCCTCCTTATTTTTTGTGTTTGTTACTCTCTTGTAATACCTGTAATCCTCGGCACTTATATGACATTATTGTGTTGCAAGTGCCGTAAACCGCTTACTAAAACAAATAAAATAAATTCTCCCCACCCAGAGAACGAATTTGCGTCTTCCGCGTGCGATGGTGAGGCGCCTAGCCTCTACACAACGGACGCTGGTAATTATAGATAGTATGTCCTTTGGAGACAACAGACAGCAGATTGGGAAATGAAGTGATGTACAAATGGATGAAACAATAATTGTGCGCCTTTGTACTTTTTGGGGAGTTACGATAAAGTGATACACTGGTACAGCGACGAAAAATGATCCAGTTTTCTTTTGTGTTGAACCATTTTCTCCTGCATATTCCTCTCTCCCTTACTCATGACTCTTTCTACAGCTAGTCCGGTCTCTTAGTTCTTACTGCTGTCTTTCAGCCATACCCATAATCTTAGTGCAAATGAGATCGAACGCAGCCTTCTGGGATTAGGGCGAACAATCTATGAGGTCTCGTGTGGAAGTTGCGAACGCTAAAAATCCCTCGGTAGTCCTAAAATTCGACATGCGTAGGCTTTTAATTAACGAAAGGCTCAGAAAAACGTTGACTGTCTTTTCGTGCTAAATGTATAAGTGCGTATATCGGCAAACGAGAGAAAACTGAAAGAGAGTGAGTAAGTTTAGTTTTAGTAGAGGTTTTATGGCGCTCGCAACTGCATATGGTTATATGAGCGCCAGAAGATTAGACGTGTTACAAGAGAGTAACAAACATAAAAAAGAAGAAGGGGAGATAAGGACCATAGATGTTTGATAGGAAAGAAGAAGCAAACCACACCAGAGCACCCGCCAACCACCCACAGAGTGAGTTAAGAAGTAGGATCTGCTTGTGGCGCACTCCAACCAATCCCATTCCATTCCCTAGAGTTAGTGATATAAATAATACATGTATAGAGAGCTTTATATGACCTCAGAACAGACCTGAGGGGTCATGGCTAGGGAGAAAGAAGCGGGAAATTGCACCGCATTAATACAGGGGACGGTGGAAATCAATGGTTTCTTTCCTAGTGCTGCTATACCTACTGGTGGGTTACCGGGGTTATTGTGCATGGGTTTTTAAAATTCCCGCACGCTCTTTAGTTCATGTTACCCATTTCGTCTCTCAGTTTCTCTCTCTCTCTCTCTCTCTCTCTCTCTCTCACCCTCTCTCTCTCTCACCCTCTCTCTCTCTCACTCTCTCTCTACCTCTCTCTCAATCTTTCTCTCTCTCTCTACCTCTCTCTCTACCTCTCTCTCTACCTCTCTCTCT
>NW_004797985.1:187788-188901 GCF_000002075.1 Aplysia californica
CACTCACAAACACACACACACACACACACACACTCACAAACACACACACACACACACACACACACAAACACACAAAAACAACGTTTTCAAGCGAAGAACAAAGACTCAAGACTAAACAACCACAAGTACTTGAAGTACAGATGTTTTACTAGTACGATCGTTATACCCCTGTCAACACGATTACGAAGAGTGCTTGCCAAACTGAAAATGATATCGCCCACTAGTGGACAACGATTTGATCATTTTGGCGGGCAGTTGGTAGCAAAAAAAATGCAACAACAAAAGAGAACCCCCTCCAAAAAACAAACAACAAAACAAAACAAACAAAAACAAACAAAAACAAACAAACAGCAAAAACAACAACAACAACAACAACAACAACAACAACACCCCCTACACTTTCCCAGCAAAATAAAAAGAGCCAAAACCAAAGTGAACCACAACCCCCCAAAAAAAACAACAAAAAACAACAACAACAACAACAACAACAACAACAACAACAACTCTCGAGTAGAATTCAGGTCTTCTACACACACCAGCGAGGCCCCTAGCCAAGCCGCTACGTCACATCCCCTAACTGTAATTTTAATTTATTTTGTCAGATTCTTTTACGGCTTTTGCAAAACAAAACACAAATATCGATAATATGTATAAGCTTCAAAGTACCCGAAGACACCCCCCCCCCCCTTCCCACTGTAACCTTCCTCTATAACATCACACTTGAGTAAAGGGTTCTAAGGTCTTGTAAGAGGTCAAAGGCATGAAGGATGGATTACAACATGAGGTCTTGACCCTGGACATCAAACAATTAATGCATCCGCCAGTACGCCACCTCAATCAAGAAATGGCTCGTACCTGTCTCTTTTAGTCTCATTCAGGATGAAATATTCACACCTATGGTGGTCAGTTAGTCTGTTGATTTAGTATTTTTGCTTAAGAGAGAGGGAGAGATAGATAGATAGATAGATAGAGAGACAGAGAGAGACAGAGAGAGAGATGGAGAGAAAGAGATAGATAAATAGAGAAATAGATAGATAGATCGAGAGAGAGAATGAGAGACACAGAGAGAGAGAGAGAGAGAGAGAGAGAGAGAGAGAGAGAGAGAGAGAGAGG
>NW_004797985.1:189880-191309 GCF_000002075.1 Aplysia californica
AGCTGAGAATGTTTCGGAGTGTTCTATGGTCTGCTGGGGTAATAATATAGTGTAAAGCGCATAGAGCCTGCTGTTGAGTGGGGATATGCGCTATAAAAATGCTATCTATTATTTTATTACAAAAGCTGTTCAAGATAATGATGATGATGATTATGATGATGATGATGATGATGATGATGATGACGACGATAATGATGATGATGATGATGATGATCCAAAACTAGTAAAAATAAATTTCGATCCCCCCCACCCCACCCCCCAAATCTACTTATTCTAAAATATGTTCTGCAAAAAGCGTCTTTTGTGCATGACGTCACGGCTATTGAAATAATTATGGCCCCACGGAGAGTAAAGAACGTATATATAATGCGTTCAGGCCAAGTTAAGTTCCTAACGGACGGTTCAACTTTACTTTTACCCAGAATTCAAGTTGATCTTGTTTTTTCATCAAGCTGTATCAGGCACATTGTTAATTACGTCACTTCACGTTATGGTCTACAGGCCGTGAATATCGATCGTCTCCGGGGATTAAAGTGTGAGTTTTGTATTTTATTTCATTTTATTATTTTTTTTTTGAGGGGGGGGGGGTGTTTTTCCCCACCGGATTCTGTAGTGGCTAGCTATTTGATCAACATGAATTATTTTGCCTTTTAGGGAATTCAGGAGTTGCTTTCTATTTCTTATAAAAATTATTTTCGGACAGCACTTTCGTCGACTCTGATTTACTCTGACATTAGTCAATTCTGAAGAGAGTTTTTTTCTTCTTTTTTTTCTTTCCTTATTTTTTCGTGTTTTTTTTTTTGTTTTTGTTTTTGTTTTGATACTTTGGTGGACAGCATTTGAGTCAACAAGATTTCCGCTGTCTTAAGGTAATTTAGGAGATAGTTTAGTTTTTAAGAAAGTTTAAAAAAAAAAATTTATTAATTCTTTGTTCTTCGGTGGACATCAATTTAGTCAAAATTAATTCACTCTGTCTTTCTGGGATTTAGGAGAGTTTTTTGTTGTTGTTGTTACCGCTGTTGGTTTTTTAAATTCTGTGGCGGACAGCACTTTCGCCAACATTGATTCACTCCGTCTCTAGGGAAGTCAGATGTTAAGAGTTTTTTCCTTCTTTAAAAAATATTCTTTCGTGGTCAGCACTTTTATCCTTATCGATTTCCTTCTATTGCGGGGGACAGAAAGGCTTTCAAAATATAAAATTTCCACCACGGCACTTCAGTGATGTCAGAGAAAAAGCTATAAATAACACTACGTTAACTTGGTTACTTGTATTCAATGTGTTTTACCTTTTGTTTTCTTTCATTTAACATCCCATGTGGGGAAGTCGCTCTTGTCTGCTCTTGTCTGCTCTCTCTCTCTCTCTCTCTCTCTCTCTCTCTCTCTCTCTCTCTCTCTCTTTCTTTCTCTCTCTCTCTCTCTCTTTCTTTCT
>NW_004797985.1:192287-194880 GCF_000002075.1 Aplysia californica
GGGGGGGTTTCAGCTATCTTAGATTTTTACCAAGTTCTATCTGACATTTTTGGCTGCTTTAAGGTACTAAGACCAAGAGGTCAGAAACAACATTGCAAAATCCTAAGAGTTTTCGGAGTCGTTTTCAATATGTTCAAAGAATCGCATTCAAAAAACGCAAGCGAAACTCAAAAACTTTTAACGTCACATTTCTTAAAACTAGGTTCTGGGCAGACAGAACGCTGTAAATCGAAGGAAGCGATGACTAAATTAGTCCTGTTCAAGGAAGCCATGTTCATAGGAGAATCAACACACACCATGCTGGGATTGATCATCCGCGCTTTGCACCCAGGTCGATACAGTTTGGTTCATTAACGTGACAGGCTGCTTTACCCATGCCTGTGTAACGACAGCCCTTGTCGGCGTGGTATCCATCAAGGCAGTTTAGTTTTAGTAAGAGTTTTACGGCACTTGCAACACAATAAGGTCATATAAGAGCCGAATATTAGAAGTGTTACAAGAGAGGAACAAACATAACACAGAAGGAGGAGAGATCAGGACGATAGACGTTTAATAGGAAAGAAGGAATAAACCACACCAGAGCACCCGCTAACCATCAACCATCGAGGCAGGAAGAAGGAGATACAGTCGAAGATATAAAACGTTGTCTTGGACATGCGGGTGTTTTGGATAGTGTCTTTATGGTGTTTAAAAAGCGCAAGGGGGGGATACTTTTGTCATTTTTGTTTGAGTAAAGAGAAGCACATTGGCGCAATAATTGTCAGTATTCCGTTTAGTTTTAGTAGAGGTTTTACGGCACTCGCAACTGCATAATGTCATATGAGCGCCAGAAGATTAGAGGTGTTACAAGAGAGTAACAAACATAAAAAAGAAGAAGGGGAGATAAGGACGACAGATGTTCAATAGGAAAGAAGAGGAAAACCACACCAGAGCACCCGTCAACCACCCACTCAGTATTTAGATAGAGAAACAACAGAGGGAAAGTAAAGAAGTAGGACCCACCAGTTGTGCCCTCCAACCACCCATAGTTGGGAGCAGGAAGTGATCATATTTTGCACAGGTGACTGTCTTGGACAGGTAGCTGTTAGAGTTGGAAGACAGAGATACTTGTTAAAAAAAACATAGTTCTCCACAAGGGCACACGGCGAACCCAATCACACATGTCTTCATAGATCATGGTAAGAGTCTAACTAAAACAACTACATTGTACAATGTGCATTGTAAGAGTTTTACGGCACTTGCAACACAATAAGGTCATATAAGCGCCGAAGATTAGAGGTGTTACCAGAGAGTAACAAAAACGAAAAAGGAGGAAGAGAGATAAGGACGATAGCGGTTTGATAGGAAAGAAGGAACAAACCACACCAGAGCACCCGCTAAACGCCCACATAACAACTATTGTAACAGTAGTGGCATTTGTAAACTAGGTCTGGAAACAGCTTTCACGTAGCTCTTGCTACCTCGGTGTATTGGTTAGTTTTCTGCAAGAACGAAAATATAGTTATGCGTTGTGCAGAGATATTATACATTGCAATTTGGTGCAGGGTGTTTTAGTTTTTTAAATAAATGTATTAATGGCTTAATTTATCTGCTTTTCGTTGATTTATAAATCAATTATTTAAATATTTATCAATCAAGAGTGATTTCATATATAATTTCATTTACGTATCTATGTATGTGTTCAATGCCTTTTTGGAGAGGGAAAGGGGGGGGGGGGTTGCTCTGTAGCAATTTGTTTGTCAAGCATGCATTTTGTTACATAACTGAAAGAAAGGTCACATTTTGATCCTTTAAAAAAAATTCCAAAACCGGCTGAGAAACATGTTCCCACCCCCTTCCTTCTACCTACCCCCTAAAGTTTTAACTAGTATATTTTCACGAAGTTTCAACTAGCATCCTAACCTTTCCAGCTTTCCAAACAACATATTTTTACCTAAATTTGAGAGGGATTTAACATTTTTCTTTCGCTAAAATTCGCAGTGGAGATTTATGTTTGCCAATCGTGGACAAAATGTGTCAATATTCCAAGAAATGACCTTTGACAGGTTGATAGGATTAACTTGTCCTGGCCACAGAATTAGATGTATTGATTAGACTGAGGATTTGTGGTGACAATATCAATACCCCTCCTCCCTCCCTTACACACCATAATCCTCACCAGAAACAGTTTTGTTTATCCACCCCCCCCCACTACATGCACACCCTACTATCCCTGCCATCCACACACATTCGCACAGTATATACACACACACACCCATACACATACATACATACGCATAAACACATATGCACATGCGCACACACGCGAACACACATACACATTTATGCACATACATACACGCGCGCGCAAACACACATAAAGATATATTAACACGTATTATGTACTCGTGCACACACTTACACACACTTACACACATAAGCCCATACACACACGCACACACTCACACACATTCACACACATCCATTTACACACATTCACACACAGACACACACACACACACACACACACACACACACACACACACACATACATAACATACATACATAACATACATACCACATACGCACACGCACACGCACACACAAATACCAC
>NW_004797985.1:194980-201782 GCF_000002075.1 Aplysia californica
TGAGCGCCAGAAGATTAGAGGTGTTACAAGAGAGTAACAAACATAAAAAAGAAGAAGGGGAGATAAGGACGACAGATGTTCAATAGGAAAGAAGAGGAAAACCACACCAGAGCACCCGTCAACCACCCACTCAGTATTTAGATAGAGAAACAACAGAGGGAAAGTAAAGAAGTAGGACCCACCAGTTGTGCCCTCCAACCACCCATAGTTGGGAGCAGGAAGTGATCATATTTTGCACAGGTGACTGTCTTGGACAGGTAGCTGTTAGAGTTGGAAGACAGAGATACTTGTTAAAAAAAACATAGTTCTCCACAAGGGCACACGGCGAACCCAATCACACATGTCTTCATAGATCATGGTAAGAGTCTAACTAAAACAACTACATTGTACAATGTGCATTGTAAGAGTTTTACGGCAGTTGCAACACAATAAGGTTATATAAGCGCCGAAGATTAGAGGTGTTACCAGAGAGTAACAAAAACGAAAAAGGAGGAAGAGAGATAAGGACGATAGCGGTTTGATAGGAAAGAAGGAACAAACCACACCAGAGCCCCCGCCAAACGCCCACATAACAACTATTGTAACAGTAGTGGCATTTGTAAACTAGGTCTGGAAACAGCTTTCACGTAGCTCTTGCTACCTCGGTGTATTGGTTAGTTTTCTGCAAGAACGAAAATATAGTTATGCGTTGTGCAGAGATATTATACATTGCAATTTGGTGCAGGGTGTTTTAGTTTTTTAAATAAATGTATTAATGGCTTAATTTATCTGCTTTTCGTTGATTTATAAATCAATTATTTAAATATTTATCAATCAAGAGTGATTTCATATATAATTTCATTTACGTATCTATGTATGTGTTCAATGCCTTTTTGGAGAGGGAAAGGGGGGGGGGGGTTGCTCTGTAGCAATTTGTTTGTCAAGCATGCATTTTGTTACATAACTGAAAGAAAGGTCACATTTTGATCCTTTAAAAAAAATTCCAAAACCGGCTGAGAAACATGTTCCCACCCCCTTCCTTCTACCTACCCCCTAAAGTTTTAACTAGTATATTTTCACGAAGTTTCAACTAGCATCCTAACCTTTCCAGCTTTCCAAACAACATATTTTTACCTAAATTTGAGAGGGATTTAACATTTTTCTTTCGCTAAAATTCGCAGTGGAGATTTATGTTTGCCAATCGTGGACAAAATGTGTCAATATTCCAAGAAATGACCTTTGACAGGTTGATAGGATTAACTTGTCCTGGCCACAGAATTAGATGTATTGATTAGACTGAGGATTTGTGGTGACAATATCAATACCCCTCCTCCCTCCCTTACACACCATAATCCTCACCAGAAACAGTTTTGTTTATACCCCCCCCCCACTACATGCACACCCTACTATCCCTGCCATCCACACACATTCGCACAGTATATACACACACACACCCATACACATACATACATACGCATAAACACATATGCACATGCGCACACACGCGAACACACATACACATTTATGCACATACATACACGCGCGCGCAAACACACATAAAGATATATTAACACGTATTATGTACTCGTGCACACACTTACACACACTTACACACATAAGCCCATACACACACGCACACACTCACACACACACACACACACACACACACACACACACACACACACACACACACACACACACACACACACACACACACACGCACAAACACACACCACCCACACACATACACACATATGCACATACGCACACGCACACGCACACACAAATACCACTCACACACACACACATACACACACACACCTGAAAACCCGCACACATAATGCCATCATACTGACACACAGTTTATACACAGATCTTTTACTCTAACATGTAGTTCTACTCACAGTTTTATTGTAACTGTTTACGAACGTTTTGCATTCCACTGACATATTTGAAATCATCGCTTGCCAAACGGGGCGATATCTTCCACTTTTGGGCGATTTGGTAATTTTGATGGGCGATATATAGGGGACGTCTGGATAGTGAGGGATATTATTTAATGCTCAGCTTGGAAAAAAAAGTGTTTTTAAATACAGGTTGGTGGTAGGGACGAACATTTTAGCCTCTTGACGGTGGCGAAAGTTGGCGTTGGTTAAAAAAAAAAAGGTTCATTAAACACTTTTCTGAATTAATCGGAAGCGGGCTGCTTAAACACACTTTGTCAGCGACACCCGGGGTCCTTGAAATGCAGTATCCAAGTAGACGGACGAAGAAACTACAAGAAAAAGTCACGACTAATTGGGAATTGAATGCGTATCTTCTGCGCTCAACGGCGAAAAGACAACCGATTATACCACACCCACCCACCCACACACACACACACACACACACACATACACACACACACACACACACACGCACGCACACACACCGGCACCAACAGTCTCAACAGCAGAAGGTTTGATGACGCCTCGAGATCTCTCCCAAAGCAAAAGCTTTTCATAACGAGAGAATGCGCCGTTCATGACACCGAACTTTGGCAGCGATTAATTTTTCTCTTTAATTTTACCTCTCACACCATGCGACCTCAACACCCTTACATCGCAAATACCTCGACTTCTATTATAGATAGATAAGTACTTTTGTCGCCAAGTGCAAGACAAATGAACAAGCTTTATTAAGATGACATTGATGACTCTACAAAATGGTCTCTTTTAAGCACAAGGGGGCTATCCCGAAAAATGCTGTTTTAGGAAAATCGAAGGTAACGTTTTTGCCCCTTGTTCAGTTTCTTTAAAAGACAAGGAGAGTTTTCTTTATAACCAAACAAATATACACACCAATAAAATCAAACTTCTGCTATAGGTAGCGCAATGCCCACTTTTGGCGGTGCAGGTCAAGATTTCTGGAAACCCCCGAAATCTGGGTTAGCCCGCTTGTCCTTAAAAGCGACCTCATAATAATATGTCCAAAAGTTGACTGGCGCCTGATACACAGCGAGGTGACACATTTTGATCCATACTGGAAACATAAGTCCAACAAAAGAACACTTAGTATATAGTTGCTCCAAGTGGAAAACACTTTTCAGCATTTCTTTTATCCATGTCGGAAACATTATAACACAACTTAAGGAACGTAATACCACGAAGTAAATAATGATAACATTAATAACAATATTAACAATATTACTGCTACTACTACTACTACTACTACTACTACTACTACTACTACTACTACTACTACTACTACTACTACTACTACTACTACTACTAAAAGCATTTGTACAGCACACATTCCCACTCTATAACAAGCTCTAAGCGCTTTACAGTCTGTCATCACTATTACCCCAGCAGATCGTAGAACACTCCGTAGAAACATTCTCGGCTACCCGAGTAGCATACTGTGAAAAGTTTTGTTTTTCTCCGGGCAATCCCATCCGACATATTTGGTTGATGCATCGGTACATGACGTTAAGGAGATGAGTAGTCCAGTTCACAGCCACTGGGATGGACTGAAGAGTCCAGTGGGGGTGTATAGGGTATAGGGTAGCCGGGCGAAGAATCGATTCTGGATCCGATTCTCATGATTAATGCTACGGAAGAAAAGTTCCGACTCCCATTTGCGTAAACCAACGGTTATCGTTTTTACTTTAATCATTCAACTTTTCTTCTTTTTTTAAAGAATTTATTTTAGAAAAAAAAAGTGGATGCTTCGTAGTGTTCCGAAATCAAGGCTGTCCTAAATCCTGAAGATGTTCGGAGCCCACTAGGTAACCACCGGAAGAAATCACGTCATCAGAAAATAAGTAATTGGGTTCGGAGTCGATTCCTACGATTCAAAGCTTTCAAGAATCGGGAATCTAGCCGCCCAGCACTAGTATAGGGGAGAGGGCAGAGTGAGTTCACAACGGTGCAACAAGAGCTGGACGAAGAATCGAGTCCAGAACCGATTGTTACGATTACTGCTAAGGAAAACAAGTTCCGACTCCTTTTTAACGTAAACCAGAGATAGCCCATAACATAACAAGATGGTCCACTCAGCCAAAAAAAGTGTCCGCGGAAGTCCGCTCATTTGTGAAGAGGGCGCCACCGAATTTTGAGGACACGTTTTGAATTGGCTCATAGAGAGGAGTTAACCGTCTTGTTATGATTACTGTAACTCCTTGTTATCAGGAATATCACTGGAAAAAGTTAAAAGACTTCAAACTGTCAAAAACAACGCTGCACGATTAGTTTTACGGAAAAGAAAGCGAGACTCTGCTGAACTTCTTTTACGGACATTGCATTGGCTTCCTGTTGAGAAAAGAATTGTGTACAAGTTGGCCACCCTATGTTACAAATGTTTGAATGATAACGCAGCATAATTTTATCAAATCTGTTAAGACTGTATGTTCCAACTCGCAGTTTAAGGTCATCAGCTGACAAAAAGAACATTATTTTACCATCTATGAAACTTAAAACAATGGGTGAAAGGGCATTTGAATACAAAGGCCCCAAGATCTGGAATGCTTTACTAAGTACTTTAAGAGAGATCAAATCTTTTGATTCATTCAAATGTCAGCTGAAGTCGTTTCTGTTTTTAAATTAATAAGATCAATATTTGGAGTAATTTTATTTCAGTCAAAACACGTTTTATGTTACTGTTGTACGTTGTACAGTATTGTAAAGCACTCAGAGCCTGTGTACTTAAAGCGGGGTTGAGTACCATATAAATGTCATTTATTATTATTATTATTTTTATTATTATTATTATTATTATTTTTATATACGATCATAGTGTAAACCAAGGAGTTTCTTTAATCATTAACATCTTTTTTAAAATAGAATTTATATTTGAAAATAAAAGTTGACGCATCGTAGTGTTCCGAAATCAAGGTTATCCTAAATCCAGAAGACGTTCGGAGCCAACCAGGTAACCACCGGAAGAAATCACATCAATAAAAAGTAAGTAATTGGGCTCGGAGTCGATTCCTTCGATTCCTAGCTTTCAATAATCGGGAACCTAGCTGCCCAGCACTAGGTGCAACGAGCCCCCGCAGTGATAGTGCTGGGCTATCGAGCCAGTCTCGGGTCTCGCACTATTCGCAGTGTTGGTGAGTGGCTTAAATGTGTCGCGCAAAAACTCGATAACCTACTGCCTGCCTGCAAGCTGCCTGTGTTTTCTGTCCGCTGCGTCAATTTGACCAGGCTCTGTCCTCTCTTTTTTGTCTGTCTCCCTTCTCCCTCTCTGTGTGTCTTTCAGTTTGTTTGTCTGCCCGTATCTCTCTTTCTCTCTCCCCCCCCCTCTCTCTCTCTCTCTCTCTCTCTCTCTCTCTCTCTCTCTCTCTCTCTCTCTCTGTATTTGGGTGTGTGTATGTGTGTGTGTGTGTGTGTGTGTGTGTGTGTGTTTGCTGATCTTTCCTTTGTCTGAACGAGGAACTCACAATCAGTGTGTGGGTGTGTATTTGGCAGGCCGTCTGGCTGTCTGTCCATTTTTGCACCTCTATCTGAATGTCTGTTAATCTGTGTTTGTCAATCCGTCTGCCTGTCTGTTTGCTGTCTCTCTCTCTTTCTCCTTCTCGCTTTCTCTCTCTCCCTTTCCCTCTAACCCCCCCCCCCCCCCATCTCCCTCTCTCTGATTCTGCGTTTGTCTGTCTGTTTTTCTGTCTGCCCGTCTGTCTGTCTGTCTGCCTTTTTATTTGCAATTCTCAATGCATCACAAAACTTGCTGTCTTTTTTACTATTTGCTTTTATTTTATTAGACTATTCAAAGTCAGATTTAAGAGTCCCATTTTGCGTTTGTTGGCCTTACTATAGGGAAGTATAGGAGAATAGGTCGAGGTAAAAGTGATGGCACATAAAGCCCAACCATAAATCAGGGGTCTCAGTCTCATGCACGCATACCACGGGACAATTGAAGGTCACTGGACGATAGTTTTGTGGTCACTACTTGGCCGTGGAAGTTTAGTGTTAGTGCGGCCTTGCAGTTAGTGCAGCCTTGCACCAAACCGACTGTGGATGAGCTGTGTAACAGACCATGCTGCCAGGTCTTTGATAGTGGTAGTATCAAGGAGTAGGCAAGAGAAGCCAATGTCCTAAAAGATCGTCTACCCTTTAAACTGCTATTTATAATAACTGAGATTTCAAAAAAAGAAAAAGGCTAGGAAACGTTCTTTTTATGGAACTGTGTACCTCTACCTCCCTTACCCTCCCCCTCTCTCTTTCTCTCTCTCTCTCTCTCTTTCTTTCTCTCTCTTTCTCTCTCTCTCTCTCTCTCTCTCTCTCTCTCTCTTTCTATCTATGCGTCTCTATCCTCTTCACCCCCCCCCCATTTCACCGTTCTGTGATGAGGGTGCCAACTAGCTGATGAGAGAAATATTGTTTTTCTTTTTCTCATGAAGGTTCACCTTTATTTTTTTATTTAATTCCATTTGATAAAGTGGTACTCAGTGGCAATCTTGCCTGTCCAATTTTCTCACCCAATCGAATGGTTTAGACCCAACTAGTGGAACAACTGTACACGACACTTAAGTGTAATATTATGCGTTGAAAGCGGATGTCGATATAATTTATTTGGCGATGCTGTTTCATAATTCCCTGGTCAACGAACTCCTGGTTTTGACAGACCCCTTCTGCAACCAGTAGCGTCCATAAAAATGAGGAGAGGGCAGAACTTGTTGGGGTTGCTATTTCATAATACAACGTGCGTATTATGTTGACGGCTGAGCTGCCGATCCCTTTTCAAAGACACGTAATGATACCGTTTAGATAACAGTTATACAAATAGAAACGATAATAATAATATTATTATAACATTGATAAAAAAGTGGTGATGATGATGATAA
>NW_004797985.1:202528-204968 GCF_000002075.1 Aplysia californica
GGAAGAGAGAGAGAGAGAGAGAGAGAGAGAGAGAGAGAGAGATAAAGAAAATGAGCAGTTCCTTTGCATGTGGTTATGTAAATATACGTATGTGTAATTTGTGGTTCTATTACACGTCCTTGGGCTTACACAAAGACAATGGTCAACAGATCAATGGAGAGAGAAAGAGAGAAAGAGAGAGAGAGAGAGAGAGAGAGAGAGAGAGAGAGAGAGAAAGAGGGAGAAAGAGAGAAAGAGAAAGAGAGAGAAAGAGAGAGAAAGAGAGAGAGACAGAGATAGAGTGAGAGAGAGAGAGAGGGGGGGCATTGAGAGATAGACTCTGAGTGAGTGACAGAGAGAAATAGAGAAAGAGAGAGAACAGAGAAAGAGAGAGAGAGAGAGAGAGAAAGACAGACAGACAGACAGACAGACAGAGATAGAGAGAGAGAGAAAGAGGGATAGACAGAGAGAAAGAGAGAGCTAGAGAGAGATAGTAGTTTAAACAAAGACACTGGTCAACAGATCACAGGTCAAAACGACAGGTCGTGAGAACTGCACAAAACAGAAATTATCCATCACTGCACACTGCACAGGCACAGGCACTGACAGTGTTCCCGCCAAAGGAGGCTATGACGTCACCAGAGACACGTCATTGTTCAAGAGGTGCCATGCACAGGCTCCTTAAGTCCATACGACCTAGTGCTCTTTTTAAGAGTCTCGCTCTTTGTTCTTGTCGATGGTCTATTAGCGACATGGTTGTTATCTTTTTGCATCAATAGCAGAACCATAATAGGCAGAATCATTTTCGTCTCTAGTGTAGATATATATAATTATATAATATGCATAAAAAGAATGCATATTATATTATAGCGGATAACAGAAAAAGAGGAAGATAGGAACGTCAACAAATTATGTGGAGCATCAAATGCCATCCGCGTCTGTGAGGTACTTTGTTGCTGTAAGTGTAAATGACGATTTAAAAGTGTTATGCTCACCTTTACATAACGCATATGATTGGTGTGATTTAATCAGGAACCCTCTCTCTCTCCGAAAAAACTACATTGCAATATGTGGTTATGAAAATAGTTTATTTGTTTGTATTTATTTATGTATTTATGTATTTATGTATTTGTTTATTGTTTTTTAAATGTATTTATTTATTTATTTATTTAAATGTTTGTTTGTTTGTTTGTTATTTTCTGATTAATTTATTCATTTACAGTAATTTCATTGTACAGTAGGGCTGAGGGGGCGGGGGTGGAATTAAGGCTCTTCTCCTATTTGACTGGGTCCTTTTTTCAGACGTTAAATTCAGATGTAACTCCTCTTAAATAACTTTTCCATACTGAAAAGGGTGTTACATCTATGAGGTGACAATGTCTATGAACTACGCAAGCTGGTCGCTGCTGTGACTCCGTTGATTGTGAGTTCTTCGTTAAGACAAGGAAAGATAAGCAAAGACAAGTAAAGAAAAACAAAACAAGCAAAACAAGCAAAGACAAGCAAAGACAAGCAAAGACAAGCAAAAACAAACAAAACCAGCAAAACAAGCAAAGACAAGGAAAGGTAAGCAAGACAAGCAAAGACAATCAAAACAAGCAAAGACGAGCAAAGACGAGCAAAGACTAGGACATCGACAAACAACGCCTTTTTAGTATACAGAAACAGTAAGGCAGATATAAACAGACAGGAAGCTACCAATGGCGTCCTTCAAACATCCACGCTTCGCACACGATTGTTTAATTTATCTGCTTTAATCAAATTGCAAAAGTAAGTGTTTTAGTAAGTGTTTTACGGCACTTGCAACTAACAATCACGAAACAGAAGGGGGAGATAAAGATGATAGATGTTTGGTAGGAAAGAAGAAGCAAACCATACCAGAGCACCCGCCAACCCCCCACAGGCCATTCATTGCATGGAAAGAGTAGGACAAACAGGCAGAGACAACAAAAGGTAAGAAGTAAGAAAACAATTAGGGCTTAAATTTGGCGCGCTCCAATCAGTTCGTTGATTCCAACCTTGACCTACACGTTGGAGGTCAAAGTCTGCACCTGCGAGTGAGATAGGAATTCTTTGTCTTCCCGTCCTCTGGTGAAGCAGGGTATTATTCTAAGACAAGATCCTTCTTGTACTAACACTTTCGCCTCCCTTTGTCATTAAAGATTCATCAACGAATTGCTCCAAGGTGCTCGTTCTGAGACCAGCTGCGTGAGGATAAGGGAGGGAGGGTGAGAGGGAGGGAAAGAGGAATAGAGAGAGGGTGGGGAAGCGAGGGAAGAGAGGGATAGGGAGGGAGAGAGAGGGATCGGAGAGATGAGAGGCAGACAGAGAAAGGGAGGCTGAAAGAGAAACAGAGGGGGACGGGGAAAGAGAGAAAAAGGGAAGGAGACACACAGACACACCCCCACCCCCAAACACACAAACCCAGAGAAGGAGAGGGAGAGGGAGAGAGAGAGAGAGA
>NW_004797985.1:205702-206834 GCF_000002075.1 Aplysia californica
TCTATCTATCTATCTATCTATCTATCTATCTATCTATCTATCTATCTATCTATCTGTCTAAAAAGTCTATTAAGCTCGTTGACAACCTCTGGCTTTAATAGACGTGTTTTCCATAATCGATTCATTAGCGTCATCAGCATCGGACAGTCCCGTTCGACTTCAATAAAGCTAGTAATTAATGGAAGGCGTCACTGGAACGTCCTATTTCATGTTTTCCACTCTGTTTTCCCGTCTGTTTGTCTTGCCTTTCCCCCAAACATTAAGCTACCATTATCTAGTCGGTGTGTTTTGCTTTACAACAACAACGACCACAACAACAACAACAACAACAACAACAAAGCAAACAAAAACAAACTTAAAAACACAACCCCCCCCCTTATAAAACAAAAAAACAACAAAAAAACCCAACATAACAACAACCCAGAACCCCAATTAAAAACTAAATTGATTAAGAAGATAAACAAACCGCCATGCTCATACGGAATAATCAATCTTTTCAATGTCTGTATACAAAATAAAGATCTCTTACGATTTCCCAAAAGTTCTCAGCGATATTCAAGTCAACTGCAGAGGTTATTGCGTCGGTGGAAGGACAAGTTGTTATGATATTAATTACTTACGCAGAAGGAATACTATCATAATAATTCCTCTTTGCCTTTTCGGGGAAATAAAGGAGAAACATATTGGGGAGGAGGAGGAGGGGGGGGGGGGAAGGAATGTCAGCTTTGTGGTCTGTGAAAACCTCTTCTACAGGATGCTAGTTGAGCTGAGGTTCTACGCTGGCTAACAAGGCATCAGTCTGAGACGTCACCATAGATAAAACAAGCTGCCCGTTTAGTTTTTGGTTTTAGTTAAGAGATTTATGGCACACGCGTAATATAAATTCTTAAGATTGCACGTGTTACAAAGGATTAAGTAAGTAAGTGTGCGAGTTTAACTTTTCTATCAACGCAATTTTACTTGACAGTAACATACAAAGAAACGTAGGAGGAGATATAATGACGTTGGATGCTGTAATACTATTTGAAGAATGTCCATATATTAAGGCATGTAGGTTTGATGTGGTGTGATGCGGTACAGGCTCAATGCTCTCATATGACCTTATGCCGTTGTGAGCGCCGTAAAACACTCA
>NW_004797985.1:206934-208275 GCF_000002075.1 Aplysia californica
AAAAAAAAAAAAAAAAAAAAAGTTAAAAAAATAATTATATCATGAGTTGGTAAAGAAAGGGTTAAGTAGTTTTATAATAGTATTTGTAGATGTGTTAAACCCATAGCATTCTCTTTAAAAGATTTCGGACATGAATACTAAACGGCGTCTACAGTATTGCGGTTAGACAATGCGCTTTCGAGCGCAGAAGACCCGAGTTCGATTCGCGAGTGTGGAGAGTTTTTATCGAGTATCTCGGTCTTTCTGCTGGGGCGTTGCATCCCTCTTGGCTCGAGTTGGCCTTGACAAGGAGTTTCAAAGCCCATCTCATCTCCCAAATAATTTAAACAAAGTCAACAAGGACGTTAAAAACACCTACAATTTCAAAAGAAATCGAAGATAAACATATAAGCAGGCTTTAAAAAAACCAAAAACTTTAGTACAGGTTTTACGGCGTTCGCAACTGCATAAGGGCACTATTATGAGCGCCAGAAGATTAGAGGTGTTACAAGAGTAACAAACCTAAAAAAAGAAGAAGGGGAGATAAGGACGATATTATATTTGATAGAAAAGAAAAAGCTAACCACACCAGAGCACCCGCCAACCATCCACTAAGCAGGCTTATCTTTTGTCTTCTGCCACAAAACACAAGAGTACATAATAGTTTTTCTAAAAGTTGGGAAAACCACTCTCTCGCAAGAAGTACACTGCAGTGAGTGTTTTCTCTAGCAGGCAGGTTCATTGTTAAGCATTGGCATGGTAAGTGCACACGTATTGTTGCCTGTTGACATACCTCCTTGAAGGTTCATTATGCACGTCAGACAGCTGAGTTGGTTTGCTTTGCCACAAGTCATAGCTCCCTGGTTTTTCCTATCTCAAGAGGTAAAAGATAAGGAGGACCTTCCTCCAACCCCATTCACAAGGAGGATTTTTCATGAATAATCCCCCCCCCCCACCCCCCTAAAAAAAAATTTACTACTTCTTTACCTTTCAGCCGATTTATCTAGTTTTTAACATTATCTAATTTAAGTTTTAAAATCTTATCTTTGATTTTTTGAATGATATTGTGCGAACAGAATCTTTCCACACCTGTACTACTACTATGCCCTCCCATCCTCCGCCTCTTCCCCCGCGTACTCCCTCTATTCTTTCACTCCTCCTCCTCCTCCTCCTCTTAATCCCCCTCCTCATCCTCGTCCTCGTCCTCCTCATCCTCCCCTCCCATTTCCTTCTCCTCCTCCTACCCTCCTCCTACCCTCCTTCTCCTCCTCTCTCCCTCCCTCCAGACTAGAGACAGGTCTCTCCAGAGGATGATCGATGTACCCAATCAACATGTCCGAAAAACAAAAAGCCCCCCCCCCC
>NW_004797985.1:208645-209914 GCF_000002075.1 Aplysia californica
AAGGGCGAAAAATCTCGGAGGGCCTGTGTGCAAGTTGCGCACGTTAAAGATCCCTTGGTGGTCTAAAATCGATAAGAGTAGCCTTCGGCCGCCACCCGGGCAAAATTCATAATTTCCTACCAACTAAAAGCATTAGGTGTGTCCCGTGCGCTCATATCACCTTATGCAGTTGCGAGCGCCGTAAAACACGTACAAAACCCCCCCAGAAAAAACCCAAAACAAACAGGTTATATAGGTGTTGAAGAATAGAGGTGTTAATAAAGAGTAAACTACAAAGAAGAAAAGAAGAAGAGATAAGGTCGATGAATGTTGGTGGTTGGATATTGTGCTCTGGTGTGGTTTGCTCCTTCTTTCCAATCAAACATCTATTGTCCTTATTTCTCCTCCTCCTTTTTTGTGTCTGTTGCTCCCTTGTAACACAACTAATCTTCGGTACTTACATGACCTTATCGTGTTCTAAGTACCGTAAAACTCTTAAGAAAAAAAGGACGATGAATGTTCAATAGTAAACAAGGAGCAAACCAAAGAAGAGAGCCCGCAAACCACCCACGGTCAATGAAATAAGTGCCTAGAAAAAGTAAGACAGGCACACAGACAGAAACATCGAACGGGGGACAAAAAAACAACAAAGAAGGACCTATCAGTGACGCCCTCCGACCACCCACAGTCATTTAGTGTTGAGAAAAAGTAAGACAAGCAGACAGGTAGAAACAAAAAAACCCCAGGTCGGTGTGTGTGTGGGGGTTGCCGAAGCGGTTCATGTCATAATATTTGCCGAAGAGGTGCACTAACATATTATCCGGATTTTGCTAAAGCGACTCATTGCCCAGCCCTACTGCGTGCCTCGTGAAAGGGCGTTTTCTATTCTAACCTAAAGTCAATTTGATCACGTTTTGATCTGAATGGAAATAAGTTGCTAAAAAAAAAAAGACGTAATGCGACCCATTTTTAATCGCATGAATAGAAAACAATAGACCGGAAAAAAAAGTAGAAACCCAAGGTTTTGAGGGAGCAATTTCGAACGGGTCAATGTGGAGTCTCCATTTCACTAGCCTTGTTTGCCTATCGGTGGACTGTGTCGACGAGTTTGTTTGGTTAGGTTCTTTTTAGCTCTGTTGGCGAAATAAAATTCGTGGGGCGAAATTGATGTTGATTCGCCACTTGTTGCGAAGAGAAATGTTACACGTCATTCTCACTTTTGTGCGTTCTCTCTCTCTTTCTCTCTCTCTCTCTCTCTCTCTCTCTCTCTCTCTCTCTCTCTCTCTCTCT
>NW_004797985.1:212123-213531 GCF_000002075.1 Aplysia californica
GGGGAGGGGGGGAGGGGGGTGGCAAAGTAAAACCAAACAGTGACACCTTCAAAACACCCACGGTGACGGTCATATTATATATAGAGTAGAGATAAGACGTAGAGGATCACCCAGTGACACCCTCCAACCTCCCACAGAATGTCGGTCAGTCACCGATCGAGTAGGAGTGCTGCCGAAAGTAAAAACCGGAAGAAAAAAGCACTTGAGAAGACTCTCCCTTACGACAGCTTCTACTCAAACCTGGTCTCTCATACAAGCGCGGAGTACTCACACATGCTTGCACACACGCGACACAAGCACTGCTGACGCACACACACGCATATATGGACATACACAGACACAGACACAGACACACACACACACACACACACACACACACACACACACACACACACACTCACACATGATCAGCAGATGTGGTGAAAAATGAAAAGGACATTTTAGTACAAGAGCCCCCTCCCAAAAAAACACAAAAAACAGCAAAAATAACAACCCCCCAAATTTTTAAAAAAATTAATGAAATAAAAGACGAAGCAAACAATCAAACGAACAAATTAACAAACAAATAAACGTCTTCAAAAGTTTTTGAATGACCACAAAGCGCCCCTGATCAGTCATAAGAACATCCCAGTCGAAGTACATTCCCAGCTTATCAAGATTATCTTCATACCAACATTAACATACCAGTGTCAAACATGGCCCCTAAATAAAGAACAAGAAAGAAAAACCAATATATGCGACATTAGGTTTCTCCGCAAAACCAGTAATATCACCAGTAGAGACCACACAAAGGAACGAGACCATACATCTACAAACCGGAATACCACGAATAATAAATTTCATTTAGCTTCAAAGAGTCAAATATAACCTGAATGCCCCTGTAACGACTACCGGCAAGAGCTTATCACACCCGTGCATCCGGCTTCTAATCAAGACACAAAGACCAAGAAGGACCTGGCTCATAGACCTGGCTGAATGGGGTAAAAAAGGTCCTGGAACAACGTAACGTTCTATGGCCTAACAGACGCTACAAACTTAGCTCAGGACCGAAACATTCACCTCCCCTCGACATCCTAAGGATACCAGAGGAATGAAAAAGTAAAGTAAGAAAGTGCGTCCTCGATAAGTTAAAAAGCTCTTATGACTGCCTATGAAGTCCAACCCGCTCTGAGTTCTGTTTGTTTTTGTTTTTGTTGTGTTTTAGTATGATTTTCCGCACTTTCAACACAATAGGTGCCGAAGATTAGAGGTGTTACACAAGAGCAACATGGTGAAGAGATAACGACGATAGATCCTTGATAGGAAAGAAAGAAGGAGAAGACCACTCCTAACCAGAGCATCTGAGACGGACGTGACATCCTAGTAGACAAATGGAAACACTCGATGCATCGAGGTTTTCATCGTTAGA
>NW_004797985.1:215752-219574 GCF_000002075.1 Aplysia californica
TACATAATAATAAACATAATATATAGATATAGATATATAATATCTCATAATATATAATATATCCTTTTTATCATGTGTGTGTGTCTTTGTATTCTGGGTGTATGTTTGTATGTGTGTGTATTTGTATGTGTTTAAGAGTGTGTGGGTGTGTCTTTGTATGAGTGTGTTTTATGTGTGTCTATGTGTGTGTGTGTGTGTGTGTGTGTTTGTATGAGTGTTTGTGTACCTGTGAGTGTGTATGTATGTATGGGTATGTGTGTGTTTGTATGTGTGTGTTTGTATGTATGTGTTGTGTTTGTATGTGTGTATGTGTATGTGTGTCTGAGTGTAAAATGTGCGTGTGTGTGAGAGTGTGCATGTGAGTGTGTGTATGTGTATGTTTGGGTGTGTGTGTATGTAAGTGTGTGTGGGGGGGTGAGTGTGCATGTGTGTGTAAATTGTGGTGTGGGTGTGTAAAAATGAAAGAGAAAGAGAGAGAGAGAGGGGAGAGAGAGAGAGAGAGAGAGAGAGAGAGAGAGAGAGAGAGAGAGAGCATTTTTTCAACAAAAAAGATGGCAGCGAGCGGTGCACGAATTATTTCTTTTAAGCATTTTAACCCCCCCTCTCCCAAAGCACCCAAGTTAAAATGCTATTTATTAGAAAACTCACAATAAAATGGTGTTTCTTCTTCTCTCTATTTCTATGTCCGTCTCTTCTTCTCTCTATTTCTATGCCCGTCTCTCTGTCAATATCTCTGTATCTCTCTCTGTATCTATCTCTCTCTCTCTCTCTCTCTCTCTCTCTCTCTCTATCTATCTGTCTATCTATCTATCTATCTATCTATCTATCTATCTATCTATCTATCTATCTATCTCTCTATCTATCTATCTATCTATCTATGTGACATTTTTGTAAGTGCAAGACACAGTACCATAAAATCTATCTACTTACCGAAAATGAAAAGGTCTGCTGGTTTACGAGAACTCCCCAATCCGATTAAACGAAAACCGAAAGCCAGTAACACATTCACGTACACACAAGAACAGACCCTATAGCTTGGGCACACCACGCCTGAATGTTGATCCACACACCGTCCCGGACACAGTCCATGGGGTCCTTTCCGTTGTGTGAACAGGACAAGGATTGCCTCGTCTAAATTTAGACACCGAAAATAAAAGGGAAACCCCTCCCACGTGATTTTATTACGCCAATTATTGTTTGATGAGAAATGCTCGCCGCAGCTCGTTCAGAGAGGAAGGAGTGACTGTACTTTGTTGAAGTGGTTGGAAGTGGGTAGGATCATTGTGTTGAATTAATAATAAAAAAAGAGGGGTGGAAGGGGAGTGTGTGTGTGTGTGTGTGTGTGTGTGTGTGTGTGTGTGTGTGTGTGTGTGTGTTTGTGAGTGTGTTTATGTGTTTGTGTATGTGTTTCTGTGTGAAAGTGTGCGTGTTTGTTGGGTAAGGGGGAGGTACCTGGAGAGGAGATTTTGGTGGGTTGGATGGTTATAATTTCGACCACTTTACAAGCCGAGCTTCACATAATGTGTTACCGAAATTATATATGCCTAGATTACTTCTACCCAGATGTCGAGTGAGGCTGGTAATTGCCCTTTTTTGTACACCTATCCCCTTCTGTATCTGTTTGACATTCTGATGACCTGATCTGCTACTGGCAAAAGGTCGTGCGTGTTATCTGCCCACCGTCGCCGCACACCACAATCCAACAACAACCATTTGAATTGCGGTTAGTCATGAGCGTGCTTTACCTTCTTTGGATACTTGTTATCTTTAGAGGTCAAGTGTGCCTGCACACTACTCTGCATCGTTCTTTTCTAATCATCTCGCAGAATTGCATGCGAAAATTCTTAATACAGGGTACATGCTGTAGTGGCGGTGGGTAGTGAAGGGCTCACGGGCTTGAGCCCCCCTCCCCCCTCCCTAAGCTACTCTATCCCAAAGTAAATGACATTTCTTAAAAGACGAATTAAGCTGTTGAAACCGCTATGGTCGCACGCAATGAACACAGAGTAATCAACTTGGCGGCTTGCTCGTTTATCCAATCACTGTTGGCACGGCTTACAAAACTATAGTAACCTAGCAGTCAATTAAATGTCTTTAAGGCTCAGCACAAGGTGAGCCCATCCCTGTAAAACGATCACTGGTTCTACACACATTACGTCACGAAGAGATGCTTCTTGCCTCCTTCATCCTCTAGCAAGAATTTTCACAGTCCACTAAAATTAATCACCGGCCGGTGTCTAACCACAACCTTCTCACCACAAGGTACACAGTACTCACTGCCGCAATCCCGCTTCTCGCAAAAGTGAGTTCTCGCTCAAATTTTCTTACATACCACAAAAAATGTCAACATAATACGCACATTGCCAAATTGTCTAAAAACAACCGACAAGTACAATCCCCACGGCCCTTCCGTAATGAAGCTCTTCTAGTAAAAAGGTAGAAGACTGGAAAAACAGAACACTGTACCGAGGGCTCACGCTCTCCTAGTCCTTACAATGGTGTGTCACAGATACCTACGCGCCTATTGGACCTTTGTTAGGTGCGTTCTTCCTTCATTCGGCGACTACACGGCCAACTGACCCAGCTCATTCATAAACGACTAAATATGTTTGAAATGCTGTGTGTGCACGTTTGTGTTAGTGCCGCTGAGGTTTAACAGTTATAAATCACATCGAACCACTTTTGAGGCAACCTTTTCATCCAGAAGAATCTATCTTAGAACAAAGAGACGGAATACAATGGTAACTTATTCTCATTTGAATGATTTCTCAAAATACCGTGGGCTCACCGTGAGTATAGAAAAATCAGTACTATTTAGGGTGCCCAAATTTTGGTCCACCGACCGCCACTGGGTACATGAGGTACCCACGAGGTACTCCTCTCGCGGTGGTCATTTAATTAACGCCCCTATCGATTCCAATTTAGACCAGTGCTTGCCAACCTTGGATGTATCACTCAGTATTATTATTGTCTTCAGACCTTCGTACCACAAGCAGCTACTTTACTGCCGTAAACTGACAAAATGAATTTTAAAAGAATTCATAGTAGTTTTGAGAAAAATAGTATTCTTGTCAGCATAACCATTTAAAAATAGAGTTCTCCCGAAATTTGAATTTAAATTCATTAAAAAAACTAGTCAAAGTTTTACTTTGATTTGTTTTTTTCCACACAGGTAAGGTAACTGATGGACCCTTCAATTTAGCAAATACAAAAAATTGGCACCCCAAAATGAGAAAAAAAAGGCGTTTTGTCAGGTAAAGGCAGTTTAAGCAAGTCTTTGTAAAGCCTTCAGTCACCCAGTACCCTGTAAAAGAAGAATTCGCACCCTGTCGCTTGGTACGCGTCCAAACATTCCACTCCAGTTAAGCTTACTGTGTTCAAATAAATAGAACCTATTAGCTCTGCGCCCGTGGAAGGTGGCTGGGCAGTGTGTCCTCATAATCTCTTCAGGTATCTGGCCTATTAAACCACATGCGGTCTCTGACTCAGAAGTCGGAGTAAAAACGTCGTATTTGAATGTGGGCAGGCTCTTTTTCCCCTGTCTCTTGTTGTAAGCACTCAGTTGTTCTCTATACTGAAAATCTATAATAAGTAGACTGAAGATCGCTTAATGGAAGAAGTGTTAGTATGAATTATTCACAGTCCGGGGGTGTGCTCATCAGGCCTTATGGATAATGGTTATCCTGTGTCCAGCGGTATATATAATAATAAAGTGTAAAGCTCAATATAGAGCTTGCTTTCGAGCGGGGATATGCGCTATACAAATTTTATTTATATTATCATTATTATTATTATTAATTTTATTATCATTATCATAATTAG
>NW_004797985.1:220492-221480 GCF_000002075.1 Aplysia californica
CCCCCGGGCTCCGGACTCTTTCTGCAACCATTCTATTGCTTCTTCTTGGTTATTTCGTGATGCTGTCTTTCAGCTACATCCCTGATGTTATGGTAGAAAAGATCTACACCTAACCATTCTCGAACGACGGCAAAACATCTTGAAGGTTTCGTGTTCAATTTGGCCACGTTAAAGATCCCTTGGTGGTCCAAAATCAATAAGGGTAAGCTTCGGCAACCACCCGGGCAAAAATTCAAAATTTCCTACCAACTGAAAATGTTTGGTGTGTCTAGTGCGCTCATATGACCTTATGCAGTTGCGAGCGCCGAAAAACACTTACAAAAAAAATCCCAACAAAAAACCCCTAACAAAACAGGAAATCTTCAACTCCTATTTCGCTCGCATTTTTGTATGAATTATTTGGCCTTTGCCAGCATTAGGTTATTATAATTCAAGCCTATTGGCTGCATCCGGAAGAATATTTTGTATTGCTATCTTTTCTTTCCGTGAAGAAGGAGGGCGAGGGGACGGTAAAAAATGTGGATTCTTTTTTTCATCAAGGGTATCAGCTCGAAACATTCTTCCGCTCTTAGGAGATTTCATGGCGTCAGATTGCCTTGTTTGAGGATGCCTCCAAAATCTGGGGTTATAAACCAACGAGCCAAATAATAATGGAGGCGAAAGGATTTTGTAATCGGATAGGCCAACAGTGAGTCAGCGAGATACAATTAATATACTGATCTGTGTGGGTCCCCTTTCTACTGTGACTTCGCATGTTTTTTTTGCTGAGATTTAATTAAATCTATCCGTACGTCGTGTTTTACTATCGTATTCATACGACTTTGGGAACTATGTACCACCACTTCCAAAGAGGAAATTTACTAGTTAATCCGATCCGTACGCTTTGCATAGCTGTCTGTCAAAATTACATTTTGATAAATACTGAAAGTTTCAAAGAGATCTTCGTACTAGAAGTATTCTAAAATGTGAAGAGTACAGCACGGGGGGG